>NC_083340.1:121638865-121907798 GCF_019175385.1 Lycium barbarum | reverse complement strand
AGAAACATGTGTTGTTTTCTTCATAAGTGTAAATATTCTCTTCGTAAGGGTTAGGATAGTGTATATATATGAAGCGGTAGCTTCTCTTCGTATTGGTTAGGATCGTTCAGTCGAGGATTATCTTTTCCGTGGCCTTTGTTTGAATAAATAGGATAATTAAATGTAAGAAGGGTATTCTAGTAATTTGACTTTTAAGTTAAGGGGCTCATGCTTTTAATATAGTTGTATACGGTAAAAACCGAAGCAATTTGTATTCAGCAAGAACCGGGGTAAATGTTACAGCTGCCCGGTACAAGATCGAGGAAGAATAAGGTCGTTGGCTATCGATGGGAACGAGGACCGAGGGGTCATGAGTGCATTCAACTCAGTGTCAAAACCGAGGGTATGTTGATGGGCACAGAAATCCTGAGCGTGAAGCGAACATACTCAACATAGGCTCGGAGAATCCATTATGGGACAGGACACGCGTCATCTGACCGTTCTGCCATTTGCGCTGACAACAGTACGGGTGTCAGACCGTACGGACACCACCTTATCCATTTTAGGGTTTTTTTACAAAGGCCTTTCTAGAATGTACTAAGGCCCATATAATTTTAGCTATAAATAGGGATATCCCTCTTTCTTTTTCAGGTTAGCTTTTCATTATTCTCCACGTTTGTAATCAGAAAAGTGGCAGTGAAATCTTCTTAAGTGTTTGGCTCGTTTAAAGAAAGCAACCTCCAAACCGAACCAGTTCTCAGAGCTTACAAACTTGTCTTCTTAAGTTTTCTTTACTATTATTTATCAATATATTACTATTTACTTGCTATTATTTTCTACTATAAATTAATCTAACCACATATCCTATCAACCACTTACAAATTTAATTGTTATTTGTTTTTTAGGGTAAACAGTTTGGCGCCCACCGTAGGGCATAGGATAATAGTGGTGGTTTAATTTGCTACTCCCTCTTTCACTTGTTCTTTGAAAGTTTGTGTTTCAGATACGTTCGAGATGGTAAGCAGTGGTCAATCCGGACACGTGAACAACTATGAAATAGTCACTGAAAACGCCAACAACACCGTATCCCCTGCTGACCCGGCCAACCCAAATGCTGTCAACTAGACCGAAGGCCTTAACCACTAGAATACCGTCAACCAGGAGAATGCCACCCTTCCGGCCACAGATCCTTTGAAGAAGAATAATTCAACTACTTTGCTTTGGGCGCAAGCCCAAAAAACGTCGGATGTCCCGGATGAGATTAGCTTACGTTTGATATTTCAAATGTTGCAGGAACAACAAATCGCTATAGCGCAGCTCCAGAAAAAAGACAACAAAGCAGCTTCGGCAAAGCCAAATAGGACTACCGAACTAAGGCGAGAGGAGGCCCTGATAGTCGAGAGCGATGGATCCGGGGCTAGTTCATCTACCGAGGTTTTGAAAATTCTCAAAACTTTGGCTAAGAGGGTCAATTCCACGGAGAAAAGGGTGGAAACACACAACTCTCGGGTTGACCAGATCTCGGGGGCACCTCCATTCCTGAAAGGATTCAAAGACCTTTCCCTCCAAGTGCGGCCCCAAAGCTGATCCCAAAGAGGTTCAAGATGCTGGATATTCCGAAATATGATGGGACGACGAACCCGTAGGAGCACGTGACCTCGTATACTTGTGCCATAAAAGGCAATGATGTCGAAGAAGACGAAATCGAGTCGATATTATTGAAAAAGTTTGGTGAAACACTATCCAAAGGGGTATTGACCTGGTACGACCATCTGCCCGAGCATTCCATTACTTCTTTTGAGATGCTCGCAGATGCGTTTATCAAAGACCATGTCGGGCCCAAGAAGGTATAGGCAAGAAAGACGGATATTTTTAAAATCACCCAAAGAGATAATGAGGTTCTCCGAGAGTTCGTGAATAGGTTGCAAAGAGAACGAATAGAGCTCCCTCCGGTCCCGAAAGAATGGGTGGCTCAAGCTTCACTAAGGGACTCAATCCCCGAAGCTCAACTACCTCGTTCAAAGTAAAGGAGAACTTATTGGAATACGAGGCTGTAACTTAGGCCGATGTCCATAACAGGTACGAATCTATGTTTCGGGTAGAGGATGATCAACTTGGACTTCCCCCCGGTCCGATAAGTGGAAGTAAGAATTCTGAGAGATCGAAGAGGAATTAAGAACCGGAGATAAGGCCATCGAGGGATAGCTATCGACCGTATTCTCAACCGGAGAAGTCCAGCTTTAGGTCGGATAAGGGAAGAAGCGACCCCAGTCATCTCTCGAGTAGAGGTGATAAGCGAGCTGATCGAGGATCAACCAATCGAGGTTTGTTGTTTAAAGGTGATGCCGGTGGTTCAGCCAACTATGGGGACATTCCGAGGTTATTAGAGTACAACTTCAACATTAAAACCACAGATCTTGTTTTAGGTATCGGCCATATCAAGGATGCTAGGTGGTCAACGCCATTGAGATCCAATCCAGCTCAAAGAGATCCAAGCGTGATGTGTGAGTATCATGGGACTCATGGCCATAGAAACGAAAACTGTCGCCAATTGAGAGAAGAGGTGGCTGGTTGTTAAAAAACGGTCACCTTCGTGAATTCTTGAGTGAGCGAGCCAAAAGCCACTATAAAGGTAGGGAAAATCACAAACAAGTCGAGCCCGTGGAGCCATAACACATGATCAATATGATAACCGGAGGAACGGATACACCACGAGGACCGATGATGAAGAGAACAAAGGTTTCAATTGTACAAGAGAAGCGGACCAGGGATTATGTGCCAGAGGGATCTATTTCCTTAAACGATGAGGATGCAAAAGGCATCATACAACCACACAATGATGCGTTGGTAATTTCTATCCTTATTTTTAAATCTCAAGTTAAACGTATTTTGATTGAGCCAGGTAGTTCGGCCAACATTATTCGATGGAGAGTAGTAGAACAACTGGGGGCTGTTGGACTAAATTGTTCCGGTGGCTCGAGTTCTCAGCGGATTCAATATGGCGAGCGAAACTACAAAGGGAGAAATCTCTTTGCCGGTCAACACTAACCGAACTATTCAGAAAATTGTGTTCTTTATCATCGAGGGAGAGATGAAGTATAATACGTCACTTGGCAGACCGTGGATTCATAGCATGAGGGTTGTACCATTACATCAGATGTTAGAGTTCCCAACTCCGGAAGGGATAAAGACGATCTGTGGTGAACAACCCGCAGCAAGGGAGTTGTTTGTGGTCGAAGAAGCCCCCCTCATCCTGAAGAAATCGGTCCAAAAAGCTGTTGAATTAAGCAAAGGCAAAGATACTAAATAGCAATTAAAGAATGTAGAAGGCTCGGATGAAGAAAAAGAAGAGGCGAACCCGAGTTTCGTTGGAGATGATTTCGGTGTGCCCAGATCGTTTGTACCAAGTCTACCATAGAGGAGCTAGAATAGATTATCTTGTTCGTGCACTTGCTGGACAGAAAGGTATACCTAGGCACAGGGTTAACCTTGGAGCTCAGGCGCAAATTAATTAAATTTCTTCAAGCTAATGCCGATTGTTTTGCTTGGTCCTATTTAGACATAACATGTGTGCCACCGGAGGTGATGATGCATAAGCTCAGCCTCGATAAAAAATTCTCTCCGGTCAAACAGAAGAGAAGACCAATGGCCGAATTAAAGCATGCCTTCGTCAAAGAAGAGGTAACAAAGCTTTTAAAAATAGGTTCTATCCAGGGGGTTAAATACCCGGACTGGCTAGCTAATGTTGTGATTGTGCCGAAGAAATGTAATAAATTTAGAATGTGTGTTGATTATAAAGATCTGAACAAAGCATGCCCGAAGGATTCGTTCCCTATGCCTCATATTGATCGAATGTTCGATGCGACGGCCGGGCATGAGATGTTAAGTTTTCTCAATGCCTACTCCGGGTACAACCAAATTCGGATGGACCCGGAGGATCAATAGAAAACTTTTTTTATAACCCGATATGGGACTTATTGCTACAATGTAATGCCACTCGGATTAAAAAAATGCCGGAGCAACTTATGAACGCCTAGTTAACCGAATGTTCGAAGAACAAATAGGTAACACAATGGAGGTTTATATTGATGACACGTTAGTTAAGTCCCTGAAAATAAAGAACCATTTAAAGAATTAGCAGGATATCTTCGATATTCTTCGCAAGTACAACATGAAGCTGAACCCGGAGAAATGTGCTTTCGGAGTTAGATCGGGAAAGTTTTTGGGCTTCATGGTGTCAAACCGGGGGATTGAAATCAACCCGAACAAAATCAAATCCATTGAAGACATCGAAGTAGTGAACAATGTAAAGGCACTTCCACGAGAGTCCCTTCATCTTCTCTTTGTCGGAATCTGAAACGAGAGGTCTTAGATAAATGGCCACCCCCACGAGGCGAGATAAAAACTGCAATATTCAGGAACGGTGACCATGGTCGACTTGGTCCTCTTCGGCTTTGCACTTGGATCCGGAAAAATATCTACAAGGCTAGATCTCGAACCTGACTTAATAGACCGGCTAGGCCTCCTCGTTGCTCGTGGAATAGGGAGATGGCCAAACCCTGAGGCTTCCGCCATTGCAGGAGGAGTATTGGCAAACATATCATCAAAATTCTCCTGTTTCGAAGACAGAGCAGGAGGAGGAGGTGAAGTTGTATCGCCGATATTTTTACGGACCTTTGGCTAAATGCTTAGGGCCCGGAGAAACAGATTATGTAATACGTGTGATCCACGAAGGGACCTACGATAATCATTCAGGGGCCAAGACTTTGGTTCGAAAATAATCAGAGCAGGGTTTTACGGGAATCAGATGGAGGAGGACGAAAAACAAATTGTCCGAAAATGTGACGGATGCCGAAGGCACGCGCCGATGATACACCAGCCCGGAGTGTTGCTTCATCCAGTCCTATCCTCGTGGCCATTCATGAAATGGGGGATGGACATTGTCAGTCCTTTGCCATGGGCTCCAGGTAAGGTTCGGTTCATTTTATTTGTGACTGACTATTTTTCTAAATGGGTTGAAGCGCAAGCTTTCGAGAAAGTCAGAGAAAAGGAGGTCATTAACTTCATTTGGGACCATATCGTTTGTTGTTTCGGCATTCATGCCGAGATAACTTGCGAAAATGGCCGGTAGTTCATTGGCAATAAGGTCAATGACTTCCTCGAAGGATTAAAAATCAAGAAGATTTTGTCGACTCCGTATCACCCGAGTGCAATCGGACAGGCGGAGTCGACAAATAAGACTATAATTCAAAATCTAAGGAAGCGGCTAGAGTCGTCAAAACACAAGTTGAAGGAAGTATTGCCGGAGGTATTATGGGCCTACAGAACGACATCAAAGTCAAGCGCTGGTGAAACTCCATTTTCTCTAGTTTATAAGGCCAAGGCTTTAATTCCCGTAGAAGTTGGTAAACCGAGCCTAAGGTTTCGGTATGCAACAAACGAGTCAAATGAAGAGGCTATGGCTATGAAGCTTGACTAAACGGACGAACTATGCGAGAATACGTTGGTCCATTTAGCAGCTCAAAAATAACAGGTGGGGAGATATTACAATCGAAGAACGAACCTCTAGCATTTCCAAGTTGGGGAATTAGTGCTTCGAAAAATTACCATGGAAAATTGGGTCTGAACTGGGAAGGACCGTATAAGGTAATCGGAATAACCAGCAAAAGATCATATCAATTGGAAACCGGACACAACCAACAGCTGCACAACAATTGGAACGTAGCACAGTTGAAGAAATACTATTGCTAAGGTAAGATCTGCTAACCCTTTGTGAATTCCAATAATTCTCACCTTTCTTCTTTGCAGGGTCAAATTAGAGTAAATTCAGAGGTAGTAGAATTAGGTGTGAAAACACGTGTTTCACTCTTTTCCTTAGCTCAGTTTTATCCCGAGGTGGGTTTTCCAGTAAGGTTTTTAACGAGGCAACATGTACAACGTGTTACCTTAGTATTAAAGAATGAGGCTATGCGTTGTGAACTCAAAGAGCAGCTAAGTACTGGGGACTGGGCATTCAACAACATCAATTTTCTATAGTGTTTCTCCGCTCATGCTTCACGAACAAACACTAAGGGACTGTGGTACCCTCGTCAGGAACAACAAGACTTGAGGAAGCTCGAAGAAGCAAAGTGTCGAAACAATTTTTTGTTCTCTTTTGTATTGACCAAGCCTTCTGCATTAGGTTTCATTGTAAGGGCTAAACGATCGAATAAATCGTACCTAGATAGTGTTGCTACGGCAAGAAGCAAAAGGGGTCAGAGGAAGTCCTTAGTTTTTGTACGAAACAAATATTTGAAATATGAAATGCTTCAGTAAAAAGTATACTTCAAATATATCCTTTTATGAACTTTACCCTTGACTGGGGACTGCCATCACAAAATATATGAAGGCACTAAGGTTATGATTAACCGAGCCCTACTTACAAAGAATTCAAATAGTCGGAAGAGGTTTGGAAAATTATAGACCTGGACTTAAATGACCGAGGTGATTCGAAGACGTCCGAATTCATAAAGCATTAAAAGGCTCGCGCGGACAAGCCATCAATAAATTATCGGCCAAATAGGAACCGGGTAAAATAAAGCCCAAAACTCAAAAGTTAAGTTGGCTCAATTTTCTAAGAGAAAATCTGTTAAGGGCTTAAGGTTGAACCTCAACCATTTGTTATAAAGCAAACATCAATACGGAACAATATCATAAATTTCACCCTACTTAAAGATCGGAAAAAATGCTGGTAAAAGGAAAAAGCCCATACAAATTTTATATATAGTATAAAGGGCTGAAGCTTTACACTTTTGAAAATCACAAAGATCTAAAACAAAAAACAAAGGTCCTATGAGCCCTATTTACTATGTCGAAGAAGAACCCGAGTCATCAGAGCCGAACCCTTCAGGGTCTTCATCGGAGCTATCCTCGAGTGCTTTCTTGGCCCTATCCTCGATCGTCTTTGCATCGGCTATACGAGCAGGGATATCTTCAATACCTCGATGAGCCGCCTCAAGTGTAGACCTTCGAGACTTTCACTTCTTGATAACAATCAACCAAAGGAACTCTAAGAATTAAACAAAAACAAAAGGAAAAAAAAGGAATATGGGAAATGGGGATGAGAAGATTGAAGGATAGATACTAGACCCAATTGCTAATGAAATCTATAGACAAACATAGGTATATGAAACCTAAAAGCTCCTAATTGGATTTGAACCAAAGAACCTAAGTAATTTGAATTCAAAGAAGAAGACTCAATTTGAATCCACAAATGAGCAATATAGATGAATTCAATGGATAAGCAATTCACTTCACAACTTGGAAATCACACTTGAACAATAACCAAAAAAACTATATTAAAATTCTCTCAAATTTGAGTTTTCACAACATGCAAGCTAAAGATGAAATGAAGGCTAAGTGTCATAACTATACTAATGCCTATTACACCAAAATGTCCTAAAGTGGCTCTTTGGCAAAAATACCCACATGGGTTTTCAATTGCATCCAAAGTCTCATAACTTGCAATTATGACCTCCAATTGCCATTCTAACCTCATAACTCGCAAGTATGACCTCTAATTGCAATCTTAGCCCCATAGTTGCACTTTTAGCCATTTTTCGCATCTAGCCACTTTGCAACTCTTCCAATGCCAACTCCCAAATATTGTAAATTCGGGAGGACTTCTCTCCAATCTCCTCCAAGGCTTCCTTCTTCATGAACAAGGTTGCAACTCTTGAAGTTCTCTTGCTTGATTCCTAGTGAATGGCCTTGTGCTTATTGGTTTCATATCATCCTCCCCTTCTTGGAGAAGATTCGTCCTCGAATCTAAAGGCATACCTACAACATAAGAGGAAAGATCACCCACATTGAAAACATTATGAACATTATACTCACTTGTCAAGTCGATCTTGTAGGCATTTCCATTGATCTTTTCAAGCACTTTGAATGGTCCATCTCCCCTTGAACTCAATTTCCCTTTTTTCATTTGAGGGAACCTCTCTTTTCGGAAATGGACCCAAACCCAATCATTGGGTTGGAAATCCACTTTTCTTCTCCCATGATTTTGTCTCTTAGCTACCTTGGTGTTGACCTTGTCAGTGCTCTCCTTTACCTTTGCATGGATTTTCATCATTTCGGCCGCCCTTTTTTTGTATCTAAACTCACAACAACATCACTAGACAAAGGGGTTAAGGTTAAAGGAATCAAAGGATTAAAGCCATAAGATACTTCAAATGGAGTCATGCCAATAGAGGAATAGAGGGATCGATTGTAAGCAAAATCAATAAAAGGTAAACAGTCCTTCCAAGAACTGGGCTTTCCTGTAATCATACATCTAAGCATACTCCTTAGAGTCCTATTCACTACTTCGGTTTGACCATCCGTTTGAGGGTGGCAAGAAGTAGAGAACATGAGCTTGGTACCAAGTGTACCCCAAAGACTCTTCCAGAAGTGACTAAGGAATTTGGAATCCCTATCACTAACAATGGTGCGGAGGACTCCATGCAACTTAAGTACATGATTCACAAACAAGAAAGCGACATGAGATGCAACATCACATTTATGACACGGTATAAAATGAGATATTTTTGAAAATCTATCAACCACCACAAATATGCTATCATGACCTCTTTTGGTTCTTGGAAGTACTAATATGAAATCCTTAGAAATATCAATCCAAGGACCAATAAGAGTTGGAAGGAGAGTATACATACCTTCGGGCCGAGTCTTTGATTTGGCTTGTTTGCACTCCAAGAATAGCCCACAAAGCTTCTCTACATCATGCCTCATCTTGGGCCAATAGAATTGTTCAAAGAGAATGTCAAGTGTTTTGGACACTCCAAAGTGTCCCATCATACCTCCACTATAGGCTTCCCTCACAAATAACTCTCTTGGCTTCCCTCACAAACAACTCTCTCCAAGAGCTCATAGGAACACAAACCTTGCCATCTTTGAAAAAGAACCCATCAACAAGTTGGAACTGGTCAACCCTCTTCCCTTGAGTCAACTCCTCAAAAACTTTCTTAAAATCGGGATCTTGAGAATAGAATCACGTAAGGCTTTCAAACCCCATCATCCTAGACGTCATGGTATTTAGCAAAACATACCTTCTAGATAAAGCATCAGCCATCACATTTTCTTTACCCTTATTGTAATAAATTACATAAGGGAGAGCTTCAATAATTTCTACCCACTTTGCATGTCTCTTGTTGAGTTTGGATTGTCTCTTCAAATGTTTCAAGGATTCATGATAAGAACAAATCATAAACTCCTTGTGCCACAAATAATGTTGCCAATGGGTCAATACCCTCATAAGTGCATACAACTCCTTGTCATAGGTAGAGTAGTTCAATGCCGCCCCTTTAAGCTTCTCACTAAAATAGGCCAATGGTTTGCCTTCTTGCATTAAGACCCCACCTATGCCAACCCTAGGAGCATCACACTCAACCTCAGAGGTTTTCTCAAAATTGGGTAATTGTAACAAAGGTGACAAACTCAACATAGACTTCAATTCTTGGAGCGCCTTTTCTTGTTCTTCTCCCCACACAAAAGTAACATCTTTTTTGATCAATTCGGTAAAGGGGGAGGCAATGGTACTAAACCCCTTCACAAAACGCCAATAGAAACTTGCCAACCCATGGAAATTGCTCACATCGGTTGCATTTTTGGGAGTTGGCCAAGTTCTAATGGACTCCACCTTTTCTTCATCAACTTCTACACCATTCACACTCACAACAAAACCCAAGCATAGCACTTTATCAACCCCAAACGCACATTTCTTGAGATTAGCAAACAGTGTTTCACGCAACAAAACATCAAAAACTTGCCTCAAATGGCTCACATGTTCTTCCATTGATTTGCTATACACAAGAATATCATCAAAATAGACAACAACAAATTTGTTGATAAATGGCTTCAACATATGGTTCATTAAACGTATAAAGGTGGTAGGCGCATTGGTTAGGCCGAATGGCATAACAAGCCGCTCATATAGACCAAACTTGGTCTTGAAGGCCGTTTTGCACTTATCATCGGGATTCATACCAATTTGGTGAAAGCCACTTCTAAGGTCAATTTTAGAAAACACACTTGAGTCACAAAGCTCATCCAACATGTCATCAAGTCTAGGGATATGATGGCGATACTTTACCATGATTTTGTTGACGGCTCAACAGTCAATGCACATTCTCTAAGTGCCATCCTTCTTTGGAACAAGAATCACCAGCACGACACATGGACTAAGGCTTTACTTTACTAGACCTTTTTCTAGAAGCTCTTCAACTTGTTTTTGCAATTCTTTTGTTTCCTCCAGATTGCTCCTATAGGCCGGTTTGTTGGGAATTTGTGAACCCGGGACAAAGTCAATTTGATGTTCAATACCTCTCAATGGAGGCAATCCTTTTGGCATTTCTTCTGGAAAGAGCTCATCATATTCCTGCAAAAGAGAAGTCACAATATCTTGGTTAGCATGCAAAAGTAGATCTTGTTAACTAGGCACACCATGAAGTGCCTCTCATCAGCTCCTTTCAAGCAATTGCTTGGCCTAGCCAACATGCATCTTTTGGGTCCATCTTGAGATGGTGACCCTTCTCGACCAATAGCCACTAAGGCTCCCTTATCATGCTTCTCCATTTCCTCCACTTGAACCATTTCTCGGAGTTCCTTCATGATTATATAATCTTCGCTCACTTGATAGGGTGTCAATGGAGCAAGAACAAACTTTCGGCCCCCAAGTACAAATGAACACTTGTTGGACCATCCACTATGTTACGCATCCCTATAAAATTTCAAAAGCCTACCAAGCAAGAGGTGACATGTTTGCATCATTACCACATCACATAAGAGTTCATCTTGATCCTCCCAATGCTAAATTTAGTAACGGCTTGCTTGGTCACCCTCATTTCACCACACTCATTGAACCATTGGAGTTTGTAAGGACTAGGATGTTTCCTTATGGGGAATTTCATGTTTTCCACCAAAAATTATCTTACCACGTTCGTGCAACCCCCCCCCCCCCCCCCCCCCCCCCCCCCGCCGTCACGACCCGACTAGGGGCCGCGATGGGTACACCCGGGCTAACTACCGAGCACCGCTCGTTCTATTACTCATCATACTCATTTAATGCTCTTTTATCAAATTTATACTCAAATCATAAGAAAATCATTTTCCATTTGAGAACATAAGTACTTTTATATACGTAAGCCTCTTGGCTATCAAAATGATAATATACACATATATACATATATACAGTAGTGACCTTGTGAGACCATATAACCCATACTGCGTATCTTCGAGCCTCTACTGGAGCGCTAGACGTATGGACGGGACGGGACAGGACCCCGTCGTGCCCAAAATATACATGTACACAAAAGAATAATCTTAAGCACCTCCGGAACAATGGAGTGCTATCAAATCAACTACTGGCTCCTACGAGTCTGGATCAGGATCACCTCCCTGTCTACCTGTGGGCATGAGCACAGCGTCCAAAGAAAACGGACATCAGTACGAACATTGTATGAGTATGAGAGGCATAAACAATAATAGTACGTCAATGAGATAAAGGAAGCATTAGTAAGGAAACAGCTGTATATGACTGTCACTTATAAATGAAATAGCACATGCTGACTTACTTCATATCCATCATCATATCATATATGCATAAATGTATAAGCTGCCCGTCCATATAGGTACGGTGTGATAATGTATGAGCCTGTGTCTAGGCCTCCCGCGTCCGGGGTATAAGCTGCCCACTATAGTGGTGTGTATGTCTGCCCGTCCATACAGGTACGATGTAATGTCGTCATCATAATATTCTCATCATAATATGCTCATCATAGTACATGCATAAAGACTCATGGACAACTATACTTTATCGGGGTGACCTAAGGTCGTGATCCCCCATTTTTATTATGGAGCATTCACAAGCATTCTGCCTCACCTTGAAGGAAGTAGTATATAAGGTGAGTGTGTACAATACATAACATCATCGACTTTATGGTACTCTGCCTCACCTTGGAGGAAATGATATATAAGGTGAGTGGTTACAATGAATGACATACTTAACTCATCATCATCATTATTGAACTCATAATATATCTCTCGTCTCATATAGCTATTCCTGAACATAAGCTATTAGTTTTCCGAAATATAGAGGATTCATGGAGAAGAAAGAGAATTCATACCGTCAGATTCATGCCATAGGAAGAAAGGACTAGCCTCACATAACTCTATCGTTTAACTACTCTATTGCTTGCTCGTTCTCCTCTAATGCTCACGTCTTTACCTTCGAAAGAATTTGCACTAACATTAGCTAAGCGATTATAAGAACGTGCTTACTGAAGCTAAAGAAAATTGAGCAGCATTTCCTTTGTTTATACAACTTTTCCCATATTCTATATCAATTCCCAAACAACCTTAACAACATTCATAATATCATAAATAACAATCATCATTTACCTACATTATCCATATTTCACGATTTCACTTCAATTTCCCCATAATCATGGTCATAATTCACTATTACGTTCTTTCACGTTTAATGCTCATTCCATGTTCTAAATGTCATTCATAATCTACTTACAATCACAACATATCCATATTCATGATCCATTCCAAGCTACTACTCAACAATAGCACTATTCCCACATTTATGACCCATTCTCTATATTCTTCTACAATCCAAGTGTTTCAACTTCTCAACATCTCAAACATCATGAAAATATCATAAAACTTACCTTAGTTATTGTAGGAACAAGCCTTGAGTGGTATTACTCTTCTTGCACCAAAATCACTTCTCTTGAAATTTCTTGGCTTAGATGACTTTAATGTGCTTTGCACTCTTGATTTTCGTTGGTTTGATGAAGTTGATCATCAATTTCCTTTGGTTTCTTATGGATGAAGAGTGGAGAATATTCTACAGAGTTCTTGACTTGTGTAGGAGAGAAATGAAATAAAATGAACTTGGGTCTCCTTTTAATAACTAAAAATCTGATCCCGTCGAACAATTATACGGACACTTATACGGTCCGTATAAACTTATACGGTCCGTATAAGTGACCGTAAAACTGTTCCAGTGACCAGCCTATTCTGTGTCAATTTGACGGCACATTATACGGGCCGTATAAGTGACCGTGAAATCAACCCCTCGACAACTTCATTCTGTGACAATCCTACGGTCTATTATACGGGTCGTATAACATTATACAGTCCGTATAATCGACCATATAACCTATCTTCTCGCGGATCTTTTTTTCTTGTCACTTCGTTTGATCTCCAACCCATAAGGAACCTTCTTAGCACTTGTTTATCACCTCATTAACAATCTAAGGGACATTATAAATCTTCTCCAAAGCACCATTTAGTTATCATTAACTCGTTACTCGTAATTTCCTTCCGATACACATCGTATGCCCTACCTTCTCTCGACAAACTTTCTCCTCTTATCTCAATTGCCTTTGAAATCGTAATTAGGGTCATCAAACGTCATTCCTTTCTTATTAAAATATCGAATACTCGTATTCTTCGTTAGTCTATTCACTGTACGTAAATGGGAAATTTTTCAAGGTGTAACACCCCCCCCCCCCCCCAATCAATTATCAATGAACAAACCTTGTCCACTGCTTTACACCTCGCATTGAATAAGTTTTCCCTTTGGTCACTCTCATTTCTAGATAATGCCCCCATGGCTTTTCTAGCTACAATAGCAAAATTTATCTTTCCCTCCATTTGCTCTTCAACATCACTCTCAGATTCACCATCATTCTCACTCTTTTCTCTTCTCTTTCATCATCATTACCAACCCTGCCCTCATCTTCCTCATCGGTTTGGTACCCATCTCTCAAGATCATAATTGTCCTCCTATTGGGACACTCACTTGTAATGTGCCCTCTACCTTGGCATTTGTAACATTGAATAGTAAAAGGACGAGGGAAGTGAAGTTAGGTTTAGCATTGTTACCTACTTTGTTTGGTCGTCTCCCCTAGCTTTGTAGTCAAACTTGGCTTGAGGAGTGGGAGTAGTGATCTTGGGCTTCTCCCAAGTGGATGTCTTCCACTTCTCTTTCTCTTTGTTCTAAGTTGAAGATGGAGTGCTCTTGGCTTTGTAAGCCTTTTCGTCTTTCAAATCCGCTTCAACCTTGGAAGCATCATGAAAAGCTTCCTCTAAGCTATTATAAGTTTGTAGCCTCATGGGTTTGGAAATCTCCCGATTAAGTTGGCTACAAATCTTATGAGAGTGTAATTCATGTGCTCCTCAATCTTGGACTTCATTCTCAAGTTTTCAAACTCATCAAAGTACTCCTCAACACTCTTCGAGCCTTGCTTCAACATGTATACCTTCTTGAGCACTTCTTGATAGTAAGTAAGAGGTAGATACCTCGCCTCTATAAGCTCAATCAATTCATCCCAAGTAGGGATTTCAAAAATTTGACGTTGATCTCTATCCCATTTCTTGGATTCCCACCAAGTTGATGCATATCCCTTAAATTGGGTGAGGTCATACCTTGCCTTCAAAGCTTCTGACACATTGTTGGTGAGGAATATTCTCTCCCTTTTCAACTTTCACTCAAGGAACTCTTTCGGGTCACTACTTCCTTTGAATCTAGGAAGTGTTACCTTGATAGTATTCAAGTTTCGATCATTGTCCCCACGTGCTTCATTTCCTTGCCATTTCTCACGGTCTTCATGACCTGTGAACCTCGCTTCATGGCCTTGGAACCTTGCAAAACCTCTTTGCCTTCCTCTACCCCGGTTGTTCATCTCCCCATGCCTTCCTCCTTGCCTTGGTTCATCCCACCACCTCTCTTAGGTAATTTCCTTCGCTTCTTCATCATAAAGAGGGTTTTGGAATTGGTCTTAGGGTGGTTGTTAGGGAACATGTGGAACATTTTGTGGGGTTCTTTGGGGTGTGGGTTCACTTTGGGATGTTCGGTATAGTTAGGGATAGGTTTGTCGATTGGTGTTTTCGATATTAGGTGGTTGTTGTCGTGGAGCTTTTGGGTTAGGTGAGGAAGTGGTAGGTGGGAAACACAATGCTTGTATTTGCCGGGGTGTAATGGTTGGAGTAGTTTTCGCGTTTTTGCCCAAATCCCCTTCAACTTGAGAATGGGGAGTGTCCACTCTACTTGAGGATTCAGCTTGCACCACCTTTGCCTCCAAACTATCTATCCTCGCTGTCAATCCTCCCACATTTGACGTCAATGTCGACAATTGACTAATGATCATGTTCATCGAACTCACCAAATATGATAGTTCGTCCCCCTCATGAGTTCGATCACCTTGATTAGACATAACCTGCAAAACTAGCAAACAATGTTAGTAATAAAAGCCTCATGTCACTCGTCTTGAACTCTGAACCTTACCACACTTCGTGCTCTTTCGAAGTTGTTGATGAATCGCTCGTCCAACCAAATACACACGTTGCTTATCCTTTGTGGTAGAATGGATTCTTGTTTAGATGAATGGCGGATGACTCAAAGCAAAACGACGATAGCCAATAAAGTTTCAACGAAATAAAACGAAGAAAATCGGAAACAAGAATTAGTAAACACAAGTAGGAACAACTACCAAATGGTTACTAGTTGAGAGACACAAGAAAATGGAATGCTAAAAATTGGGAAATATATAAAATTTCGGGCCCAGGTAGGTGATAACCGCGGCCGTGAAGCCCCAATTGATCTAAGGTATCAATTTGAAACAATTAAATTTTTGAAAGTTCTATACTCTTTGTTTTTCTGCTCCCTACCAAAGGATTAGGGACACAAACCAACAAGCAATCCCAAGAATTTTTTTGAAATTGAAATGAATTAAGAACAAGATTTGAGGCTTGGGAAATCAAAGAAATGAATTAGAAATGATCACCTGGAACTATTGTTAATCTTGAGTTTTACGGTCATAGTACCCAAGAAATACGGTCCGTAAAATTTGATCCAGGTTTGAGGCAAAAAGTTCACTTGAGCCCTTCAACTTTTATGATTGGAGAATTACTGTCTGTAAGTTAGATTATGGTCCGTAAAATTTGATCCCTCCAATTTCCAGAAACTTCAAATTTGAACCTCAACTTTTACGCTCAGTCAAATATGGTCCATAATTTGCATTATGGTCCGTAATTTTTTATGCGTGTCAAATTCCAGTAGCTTCAATTTTGCTCCCTAACTTTTACGCCCAGTGAATTACGGTCCGTAAAGAATAATCTTGACAATTTCCAGTAGAGCTACTGTAGTCCTTCCAATTTTCATATTAATTTTTACGTTCCCAATTACGGTCCGTAATTTCCAATATTCCCAGCTTTAGTGAAATTTGACTGTACCTTGTTTGGCTCGGGAATTGTGCTAGACTTTCTGAATTTGCTGACTTCTTGGGACCCAACCAACCTTGTATTTACCCTTTTTGGCTAGAAAAATAACTCTTCAACTTTTGAATTGGATGCCTTGGATCTAACTTTCCTTTTTATCTTCTTCTTCCTCAAGAATAAGGATGAACAATGAAGAACATTCAAAATCCAATGTACCCCCAAATCAACTCGTTTTCTTCCAAATTTCAGATTTAAGTTCCCTTTGATTTAGAGAACAAATCCCACTAACTAACTAGCCTTAATTTCAACTCAATCACCAAACCCACTTTTGAGTTCTTCAAGGTCAACAATGGTGGTTGACTCAAACTTCAACCAAATAGCTTCAAACTTTGTATCTGGCTAGCTTTCACCTCAATAAGCTCAAATCCAACCTCAAAAACAATCAAATCAAACCACAAAAACAATTTTCAATTTTTTTTGTATTTTCTGATTTTTTTGGGATTTTCAAATTTTGAGCCTAGGATTAAAAATTGTAGGAATAATCTCTTAACCTATGCTCTGATACCAAATGATAATAATCAACCTAAGGAACTCTGAGCATTAAACAAAAACAAAAGGAAATAAAAGGGATATGGGAAATAGGGGATGAGAAGATAGAAGGATAGACAGTAGACCCAATTGGTAATAAAATTTATAGGCAAACTTAAGTATATGAAACCTAAACCCTTCTAATTGGATTTCAACTAAAGAACCTAAGTAATTTGAATTCAAAGAAGAAGACTCAATTTGAATCCACAAATGAGCAATCTAGATGAATTCAATGGATAAGCAATTCACTTCACAACTTGGAATCATACTTGAACAATAACCAAACAAACTAAAATTTGAGAGAATTTTAATATAGTTTGTTTGGTTAGGTGTCATATTTATACTAATGCCTATTACACCAAAAGGCCCTAAAGTGGCTCTGTTGCAAAAATACCCACATGGGTCTTCAATTGTATCCAAAGTCTCATAACTTGCAATTATAACCTCCAATTGTCATTCTAACCTCATAACTTGCAAGAATGACCTCCAATTGCAATCTTAGCCCCATAGTTGCACTTTTGGCCATTTTTCGTATCTAGCCACTTTGAAACTCTTCAATTCCAACTCCTAAATGTTGTAAATTCGGGAGGTCTTCTCTCCAATCTCCTCCAAGGCTTCCTTCTTCATGAACAAGGTTTGCAATTCTTGAAGTTCTCTTGCATGACTCCTAGTGAATGACCTTGTGCTTATTGGGTTCATATCACTTCTTGTGTTCTACTAGAAGGGTGGAATGAGCCTCAGCAGCCTCAATTTCTTTGTGGGCTTTCTCTAGGTCGGCTTGAGCTTTCTTTAAGTTTTCCTCCAGTTCGGACTTTGTATCACTCAGAGTGACCCGAACCTAGTTGGAAGCTGCCAGCTCGGCCTGAAGTGCATCATTGGCTTGGATATAGGCCTCGAGCTCACTCTTGCGTTTGTCACTGATATGAGCTCGAGTCTCGGCTTTTTCTTCAACAACTTTTAACCTGTCTTTTTTTGTGGCCCTCTTGACTTCGTGTCACGACCCGACTCGGGACCGCGACGAGCACCCGGTGCTAACTCACCCGAGTACCCTCTTAGCTTACTCTTATACTTACATCTAGGTGAGCCACATAATTATACATACATTTCCATTCATTCGTCAACTAGTCCCAATTGGACAACGGTACATTTATATCACCATAGGCATCTATGCCACATCAATGTACGTGGCCAACGTGGCCGACAAAATGATATACAAAACATAGGCCAACAAGGACGGACATGTCTAACCATATACACATGATTACGAGCCTCTAGGAAGAGTATAACATATCACATGAGCGGGACAGGACCCCGCTATGCCCATAATTATATACACAAAAGAATAAGTACCCAAAAGCTATGGCTCCGAAGGAAATGGAGCTCCGCTATGTAATCTCTGAATAAGCAGCTATGGATCAAGTCTGTCTCCCTGTGCACCTGCGGGCATGACGCAGCGTCCACAAACAAAAGGACATCAGTACGAAGAATGTACTGAGTATGTAAAACACGATCAACATCAATATAGAAGCATCATAGACAATATATGAAGTGGCATAGGAGGGAAGACAATAATATCATCATCATGGCACTTACCAGCCTTTCATAGGGACTTTTCATTTCTCATGTGTATTGCATAATAGTGCTCGTATTCGTATACATGCCCCTATTCACATTCATATACATAGTCTTTTCACATTCATATTCATATTATATACATAGCCATACACTTATATACATACATAGCGTACCCGACCATAAGGTTCGGTGTTTCATACATACTTGGCCAACCAAGGCTCAATGTTATTTCTACCTGGCCCTACCAAGGCTTCAGGGTTATCCGTACCATCTGCAGATGTGTGCGCGCATTACGTAATCATATACATACATATATATATATACATCCATATACATATATTCTACCCGGCATTATAAGCTCGGGGTGTCATTATAGCCCTTCATAGGCACATGTGAATATAATAGCCCGTAGGCACCTTTAGCATCATTATTATTATCATCGTCATCACTATCATCATCGTTTTTGCTACATCTCTATCTTATGCTTACTCGTCAATAGGGTGCGTAGTACATTCGTAGCATGTATCTAGGGTCGTGAGCTTATGCGCTCGGAGTGTCAATCACTTGAATACAACATACTCATATAGAGGATTTAAGAGTTTGGCCAAGGAACCATGCCTTATGAAAGAAGGGTTAGCCTTACATACCTTTTCGTCGGACTATTATACACTTGCACGCTTCCTTCCAATGCTAGCGTCTATACCTTCATTAATATCATAACAATGACCATTAGTCATTCACGTTATCCACATTATTTAGATTCCTTAATTTGCCTCTAATTCACCCATATTCATGGTCATAACATCCAACTTCGCCTATTCGTGTAAAGTGTCTAGTTCATGATCTTAGTACCATTTATAATGCATTCATATCACAACACAACAACATTCATGATTCAATTCAAACTATTCCTCAAAATGTCACTATTCATCATTCATGACCTACTTGACCATACTTTCTACAATCCATGTATTTCAACTCTTCAATACCTTAAACATCATGTAAAAATCATGAATCTTACCTTAGAAGTTGTAGGAACAAGCTTTGATTAATAAGACTCCACTTTGAGCAAAACCTTAGTTTTTCTCCATTTGCATTTCTTGACTTGAATGGTATTTAATGGCTTGCTTACACTTGCTTCACTTGTTTATATTGTTGGTGACTTAAAATCCTTGAAAACTTGTGAAATAAATGTAGAGAGATGAATCTAGAGAGAAGTGGTGTAATGTAGAAATGAAATAAAATAAGTCTTGGTCCTCATATTTAATGAATTGAAATTTTGTGCCGAGGTGTACAGTGGTCGTCCATGGAGGTTTACGGTCCGTATTCCAGTTTACGGACCGTCCCTCGTGGTCGTCTTTAACCTTAAGCAGAACCAGAAACTTTGGCTGCATGCATGGTGATTATGGTCCGTCCACCAGGTCGTATTTTACCACTTCTCAGCTGGGCAGAAAGTTGAAACCTTGCATGGCAATTTACGACTGCCAGTTTACGGACCGTATTCCATTTTACGGTCCGTATTTTGCACTTTACGACCACTGGGCAGTTTTGCCAACTTTCCACTTTTCACATTTCTCGACTTTTCATTCTAATCATTCTCGTCCATATACGCACATTGCTCATGAAACATTATACACTCGCACTCCTCGCACACATCACTAGTTCGTTTACTTGCGTATCAACGGGGAATTTTCCAAGGTGCAACACTTCGAGCTGCCTGAACTTCTCCTCCATTTTTGCAGCCTCGCCTTTAACTGAATCAAGCCCTTCCCACAATTAGGTGATAGTGGCTTCAAACTCATCAAGCTTGGTGGCATATTCAGAGTTCCCTCGGGTGAGATGTTTATTGTCCTCTTCTAGGACTTTATTCTTTTCAACTGCTTCGTCGAGCTCAGTTTTTAACCGAAGGTTCTGCCCCTTAGCTACTTCGAGCTCGGCTTGGAGAGTTGGAGGAGAAACAACTTGGCTTAGTTGATCTTTTTTTTTTGTTGCAAAAGAAGTTTGAACTTCTCCGTCTCTCGGCCCTGGGCATCTAACTGTCCCGTAAGTCATCTATCTCGTGTTGGGCTTAGAGGAAACCTTCGTTCACAAGCATGACACTCTGCAAGAATAAAATAAACAAGGTTAGAGATAGGCAAACATTGGAAGTTACACCAGATAAGTTTAAACTTATTGGAAGGGGTAGGAAAGAATATTTACCCGGTTGCCGGCATGCATACCCTCGTTTAGAAATCACTGCCACGAGAGCCCCTCCATCTTCTCTTTGTTAGAATCTAAAACGAGAGTGTCTTAGATAACTGGCCACCCTTACGGGGAGAGATAAAAAACTGCAATATTCAAGAACGGTGACCATGGTCGACCTGGTCCTCTTCGGCTCTGCACTTGGAGCCAAAAAAATATCTACAAGTATAGATCTCGAACCTGACTCAGTAGACCGGCTAGGCCTTCTCGTTACTCGTGGAATAGAGAGATAGACAAACCTCGAGGCTTCCACCATTGCAGGAGGAGTATTGGCAAACATATCATCAAGATTCTCCTGTTCCGAAGACGGAGAAGGAGGTGGAGGTGAAGTTATTTCGCCCCTTGATGGTATCTCGACCGTCGTAACTATTTCGGCCCTTAGAGGCATTTCGTCCGTTGTCGTCGCCTTGGCCCTTCTATCCCTTTTCACCAAAGGCACCACCTCAGGTGAAGTGTCACCTGTAATGTCAATAAAATCAACTGACCTTAGTGGAATCGGGGCTTGGATATATTCGGCTATTGGGGGAAAAAGAACCTCAGCCTCCCCACCTGTGACTAGGCTCGGCAAATCAACCGCGGTACTCCCCTCCGGAACCTCCACCGAAGTTGTCTCGACCCCAGTAGGAGCAGCAATAGAAGGCCCCGATACAGCATTTGTGAACCAAATGTCGTCCTCGAGGTCATCTCCCAGAACTCGAGCTTCGGATGAACCTACAGCGTCCTTTGAGCTCTTTTTTGTTTCTGACCCCTAGACTTGGTCTTTTTCTTTTTCTTTTCAGCCTCGGGAATGAGACATGGTGATCCTGATATATCAAAATCTGGACCTGGTGTGACGGGCTCGTCCGCTGGTGCAGGTCGTGGGGTCGAAGATCCTTTGCCCAAACCTGGATAGCGAAGGATTAAATCAGAGTAAAGTTGAACGAAAAAGAATAACAAGAACTAAAGGAAGAAAAGGATATCGTGATTCTGTGCTAACCATCGGTCACAGGACAAATTTCTCCATGTCCGCTCTTCGTGCGGGTGTTGACCGATGATTTTTTCAATCCACCTGGCAAATCCAGGAATCGCCTCCGGAAGCCATGCATCGGCTGAAATGTTGGAAAAAGTTAGAAGAAGTGCTCGAAGACATGTAAAAGGGAGATAATCCCATAAAACTTACGTTTGTCATTCCACCTTTCGGGGAAAGGCATGTAATCCGCCGGTATAATGTCCTTGGTCTTAACCAGTACAAAATGCTCGTGCCAGCCCCAATCCCTGTTCTCGTCGACACAGGAAAGCATGGGGTTCCTTCCTAGTTTCGAGAATTTTATAACACCGCCGCGGAAGATCCTCGGGCAATATAACTGGATCAGATGGTGCAAGGTAAAGTTGATTTTGGCATTATTAGCCAAAACAAGGAGGCAGGCCACGATCCTTTAAATGTTTGGGCGTATTTGAGCAAGGTATACTTTATATGTCTGGCACATTTCAAGGATAACCAGATCTATTGGAGGGTTAAGCTTAAGGGTGAAAGGATATGTATAAACTCATTAAAACCCCTCCTTGAAGTCGGTGACTGACTCGTTATCACCGGGAACAAAAATGTCTATGCGGGGTTTATCCCAGCAACATTCAGTTCGGACTCGGGGAAGGTGCTTCTGTTTGATCGAGGATGGGTAATGTCTCACGTCAAAACCCCGGTCAAATTTCTTTACGGTCATTTCAACGGCGAATTTATGGTTGAAATTGAATTTCGAAGGGATTATGTCTTTGGCGTTGGTTCGAAAGAAATGGTTTGTGCTTTGTTTTCGAGGCTGACAACAGGCTCGGTAGCTGGAGAAGAAATTGAAGGAACATTTTGGGAAGTAGAGTCGGTATCCGTTGCCATTTCTTGAGTTTGGATGATGAAGATATGAAGATTTGAAGGCAAAAAATATGAAGATTTGGAGATAAGAAAGTGGAGTTAAGGAAGGTTTAAGAAGAACTTCCAGAAAATGAAGAAGATTTTGGGACCTCAGATGAATTTTCTAAACAACTTTTCGAAGACACGAAATTTCAGAACAAAGATTCAAAGAGAAGCAAGTACAGAACAAGGTAAATGATCTGATCGAGAGACGAAGGATGAAAGAAGGAAGTGAAAGGTGAAAATTAAAGAAATGAAATCACTGTAACGCCTTATATTGAGAAAGTTTTGAGGCTGTTACCAAAGTTATCCAACCAAAAGGAGTCACGTGGCCAAAGTCAGAAAGACGTGACATGAAAGGACATTTCGTTTCCCGCCTATTTTAAAAAAAAAGACTTACTGAGGAAGTCACCTAGACAATCGTTCCACTTCCCTGCACTTCGACAAAACTCTGATCCGAGAAGTACGGGGACTATCTGTATTCGGTAAAAATTGAAGCAATTTGTATTCGGCAAGAACTGGGGTAAATGTTATTGCTTCCCAGACCAAGATCGAGGAAGAATAAGATCATCGACCATCTATGGGAACGAGGACCGAGGGGTCGTGAGTGCATTCAACTCAGTGTCCAAACCGATGGTATGTTGATGGGCACAAAAATCTTGAGCCTGAAGCGAATACACTCAACATAGGCTTGGAGAATCCGTTATGGGACAGGACACGTGTCATCTAACCATTCTGCCATTTGTACTAACAATAGTACGGGTGTCAGACCATACAGACACCGCTTTATCCATTTAGGGTTTTTTCTAGAAAGGCCTTTCTAGAATGTACTAAGGCCCGTATATTTTTAGCTATAAATAGGGATATCCCCCTTTCTTTTTCAGGTTACCTTTTCATTATTCTCCACATTTGTAATTAGAAAAGTGGTAGTGAAATCTTCTTAAGTGTTTGGCTCGTTTAAAATACATTCATCAATTCATGACCTTGAAGGCATAAGAACATGGCATGTGATATGATTGCCACTTTTCACATGTGCATGTTCTTGGAATCTCACAAACTCTTTCGTTTTGCTCATAGGTACTGCGTTCTTTTTTTTTTCGGTCAACATTTTAGGCTATCAATTGTTGGTACTTCCGTTATAATAGTCGTTTCCGTCCGAAACATCTTTTGAATCTTATCATTTTCTCCTTTCTCCTTTCTGCATTCAGCTTGTAGCCATTTTCTTGCTACCTTATTACTCTTACAGCACGTCGCTGCATACTTAGGTACGGCGCAAATTTTCCCGAGAAGGGGGATTCGAATCATGGCATAAACATAGCATAATTCATGTGAGCATGAAGCATTCGCTTAAGGTATCCTTTTGATGTACCGACATGTTTCGAACTCTGGTCCCAAGCTAAGGAATTCCTTGTAAGCCTAATATGGTTCCCCCCCCCCCCCCCCCCCTTTTAAGGGGCTCTTTATATGCCAATAGTCCTTTTGTGAGATCTTTTCCCACCCGGAGCATAACATATCGAAACTTCTTACCATAAGTTTTCCTTTTCATTTTATGTCTACATTATTATTCTTGTCAACATTCCCATGCTTTTCCATCCACTCTTAATCCTTTCACTTATTTTAATTTAATTACTCGTAGTCCTTCTTAACTACACGTCCGCGTCGCAGCTATGCGTCCACATTCTCGAACATCTCGCCACTTTTGCTCACAACACAAAATCCTTACGGCCTACACTCTCTCTATCCTCACTCATCAACCCTTTAACTATATCTATGGTACTATGACCGAACGGTCTTTTTTGCACATTCTTTATATTTCATTCCATTTCTCTAGGATCAAATCTTTCAGACTTCACATGAATTCTCGCCCCACGCTTTTAGTTCCCAAATTAACGGTGTTGACCCATTATCCTTATTCTTCCCCCAATACGTGATCAGGTTCCTATTACTTTATTCCCAAACGTTCTCTTTCTCCTTCGACTAACTCGTTAGTACATTTTTCCTATTTCCATCCTTAACTATTTGGGTTCCTCCCCTCTCGAACATTTTTCTTTTCTTATTATTTGCCGTATGAATTCTGAAGTTAATGAAATATTACTTTAAGCTCACAAATCCGTTACAATTCTAAGTCATCCTCTCAAGAAAACACTTCCATTCCCGAGGCAAATCATATTAATGTAACTGCATATTTATTCCTGCATATACGCATATTTATTCCTGCATATACCCTTCAAGGGTCAAGATTTTCTAGCATCGCCACAAGGCTTTATCATTCTTTCTCTCACTTCACATTCCTTGTCGTAGTCACTATTTCCTTAGCCTCACTTATTGAAATTGGTTCTCGAACCTCACACATTTCTTTCGTTCTATATTACCACACTTTACCCTTTCTAGGTACCTACCTTTGAATTTTTCAATAAATCTCATACTCTTACCGGTAATCTCCCTCGAGAGTTTCACTCACTAAGGTTTCTTACCTTTTACCTTCTCCCGACATTTTGATCTCCTTATTTCCCATCTACTCACTCAGTTTCTTTTCCAAATACCATTGTATCAAAATTTCCAATCTTGACCTGCAGCAAAAATAATGGCATCTTATCTTGTAACACTTGTACCCTTTACCTTTGTTGTTACTTGGACTTCGGTATCCTTATTCAATTTGGGGTCTTCCATATCGTAGCACCGGTCGCTGGGACACACGTGTCCACTGATACGATCACAGATGAGATATCATACGCATCCATATATATATATATACATATAATTATTATCAACTAGCCCACAAAATACTTCCAACCGTCATTCAAGCCTATCCTAATTCCAAAGTTGTGGCGTACCTTCTATCTCTTCTCTAGTTTAGCCTGTCACATGCTATGTGGCTTCTTATAATCTCCAACCATCCCGTATACATAATCGCGTCCGCTTCCTCGTATGGCCTTTATTACATGATTTGGGGCTAGTCGAGGTCTTACAGATTCCGAGACATTCTCGTAACACGTCCTTCTTTGTACATTTACTATTTTACCCTTTTCAGTTTCCACTGTTTACTTTTCACTTATGTATATGATTATTGCCTGTCCTGGACTTCCAGATTCCTGATGGTGGCGAACATACCTTCATTGCCACTACTTATGAATATTCCAAGTATTAGTCTATTTGAATTTCCACTTTACCACTCTTACATAATAATCTGCAGCAAAACTAATTGCCGACTTTCTCTGAATCCTTCAACAGACCTGGTTCCTCTTATGCCATTCTTTCCTTTCAAAATCTGTACACAACAAATATCAACAATACCTCACAGAGCATACGGCTATCTATCACATTCTAGCCATTCGAGACCGCCAATTTCAGGTAACGGATCAAATATATCAGAGCTTACCTCTGTAATCTTCCATATCATCACTTGCCTCCTTCCGTCGTATGTGAGGCTTACATATGGAATTTCATTTTCCTATGACTTGGCTCTATCGCACGATTTATGACAGAAATAAGGTCAACAATCCCTAGATGCCCCGTAGCCTCCTGTTTATAAATGTGGCGCGCTTCACACCATAAACAGGACTCTACTGGACACGACTTTGCAGACAACCCCTAGGACAGACCTGCTCTGATACCACTTTGTCACACCCTAATTCCACTAGGGTGTGATGGGCACCCGACCCCACATCCGGAGCCGAGCGAACCCACAGACCTTTAGTGCACACACAATCTTATTAGACTTTTAAATCAAATAAAGATAAAATACATAATAAGCTTTCAAGAATGTTCTCTTTCGATGTTTTCCAAATCAAACAAAATCTGTGATCATATAGAATTTATCACATAATACAGAATGACATATCGGCTGATGGAGCCGCTTACGAAACCGACATACTATACCAACGACTCTGTCTGCAAAGTCTCTAACTTCGAACAAACATCATAGCACATATACTCTGACTCGGCAACGTTCCAGGAGCAAATGGAGTTGCCAATCCAGCTGAAGCATCTTCTAGAAAAGTCCCGTACTCAACTGGGTGTACCTGCGTGGCATGAAACGCAGCCCCCGAAGAACAGGGGGTCAGTACGGAATATGTACTGAGTATGTAAAGCATGGAATACAACAAACAGAATTATAATCGAGAGAAACGATACCAAAGTAAATACACTTTCAGAATACCAAAATGCTTATTCTTCAGAATGAAAATCGTATATATACTGATGCCATATTTCAGAAGAGGTACAGAAGGTAAGTAGGTCATCCAGAGTATCAGAATGTGTATTTTCCAAACACAGACCGCGCGTGCCGACATCGTATGTCATCATATGCGTTTATACATAACTGACTCATATGTAACATAATAGTGCCGAGGAACGTATGGCCCGATCCACATGCATAACATATTAGTGCCGAGGAACGTTCGGCCCGATCCACAAATGTAATTGCTGCGGAACGTGCAGCCCGATCCATATACACATATTATACTGCTGTGGCACGTGCAGAAAGTTGGTACAGACATTTAGCACGATATGCAGAATAATAAAACACTTACTGGGAACACGAATCATGCATGCCAAGAACGGTATCCGGCCCCTCACGGGACCCGGGGAAACGTGGCGCCACCCTGCCTTCGGCACCACACACATCATACTCCAGAAGGTTTGCTCCATAATCTCCGTCACATATCATAATATCATATCATAAGATCAGAACATGCATATACACATATATGGTTCGGCGAACCATGAACACATCATAACACCATAACACATCATACTCCGGAATACATATATGGCACCCGACCCTCAAGCAAGGGACCCGGCGTACCATGCGCACGATATATACCGGCCCGGGACTCGGCGAAAGAGATCACAACACATGCACGAACAGAGTAGTGAGACACCATATGCACACAAATAATTAACTTTCAAGACTCGATGGACAAATATATTTACCGACACCTGAAGGCCCAGAAACTAGTTTCGGTTCAATCGGAACTAGTAAACGAAAGTTATGAGCTTTTGAAGTACAGAATCCTCTAAAAGCGTTGCAGAAGTTATTATTTATTATTTTGGAAATCAAAGCAACAACCGTGTCAGGTATCTTTTCAGGTATCGTTATAGACCAAATTAAATATAACTCTTGGAACCATATGTATGCAAAAACTACGGACATTTTTACCACAGAACTATTATAACGTTTCAAAGCAAACCCAATATCTTTTACAAAAGTTAGGGACATTAAAATTTACAAAACTCTTTGAACGTTTCAGAAGCTTTCCTTGGAGAATCAAAACGATAGTCGTATCAGGAGCTTTTCGAATCTCATTATGGATCAAACCAGATGGGTCTTTTGGAACCATACATACGCATCAAACATAGCAGACTATTTCCAAAAGTCGAGCACATGGATTCTTACAGAATTCTTTTAAGAACATATCAAAAGTGCACACGAATCATAAACAAGCTCGAAACCATAGAATAGAGTCACTCCAATGTACATATCAAGATCATACCTTATTTAGCTCTAAGACATGCCAAAGAAAGAAGGGATAAGCCTTACATACCTGTCCCACGACCAACTAGCTACACTTATTTGTCCGAACTTGCTAATCTATATTCAAGAAAATTGACATAATCATTAGACTCGTCGACATACACTTGTCTTAGTCTTTCAAATGAATTTATTTATATTCTACCGAAATTTCGGCAGCATTTCCCCTGTAAATACACCATCCCCGAGAATATAACTCGGCTAAATTATCAACAACAAACCCGAGAATGGAACTCGGCCACATTATCAACAACAATACCAACAATTATATTCAATCCAACCACAACAATTTATTCAAAATACATTCCAACATTAGTAGCTCCTTTACATAATTCAATAACATTTCCTTTACATTCGATTTATACTTGTTCACATATTCAAATACTAGTCTGAAACCATTTAACAATATTCAAAAACACTTCAACAACCTGCACATCATTTCAAACGGCCCAACCAACACATACACTACCCGAAACTTCACAACACAACATAACCAACAACAACACATTCTTTTCTTCCAAATTCAAGAATTCCATCAACAATCTACATTAACAACTTCATTCATACAAATATAAGAATTCATGCTAGTGTCGCATTATCTCCAATAACAATACCACAACGATTACAACTTCATCTCAAGCATTAAATACTCCATTTTCATAATTACATAAAAACCATATTAAAATCACATAATTTCCTACAACAACCTACAACCAATTTTTCATGCCAACTTGAACTATTAGTCTTCCATTTACATCACAACAACCAACACACTACATAAAACTAACCCATTCTTTCTACACAACATCACACATACACGACCATACACACACATGCACGGCTACAACCTATCATCCATATTTTCATAAATTTCATCCATTTTCACATACTACAACATACACAAACATCCTTCACATATAAAAGAAGATGAATTTTTACCTTTTTCCACTTGAATAGGATTTTGCACTTGTCACAAAAGTGGTTTTTTTGCCTCAAAAATTATACCACGTTGAAGAGGGTCTTGAACTTAGTAGGAATACTAGAAAATTACAATTTTTGGATCAAAGTTGGAAGGCTTGAAATTTTTTTCTCCTTTTTCCTCCATGGCCTAAGGCCTTTTTTTTTTTTTTTTTCTTTCTCTTCTTTTGTTTTCTTGAAGTTTCTTGAACAATGAAGAATTGTGGCCCCTTTTTCCTTTTAATACATGGATTTAAATTTTTACTTGGACTTGGGCCCTTTTTCCATGCCATGGCCGGCCACCACAAATTATTTGGGCCTCTTTTTTTTTTCAAGCCCATTTAGTTAGGTTAATATTTTGTAATTCACGAAACTAATTTTTGAAATTCCAATTTTGCCCTTAGCCTTCCTCGATATCTCCACATCAATATTTTTCATGAACAACATATATATTAACTAAAATCAAAATATTCCTTACCTCTCACAAGTCACAATTATTTCAATTTATCCGAATGTGCAAAATTACGGGATATAACACATGAACTAGTTGGATTTCTGAGAATTATGATAATTGAGGTATGAGGATGATTAAACAATGTTCCTCATGTAGATAGTATGCTCAACATACCTGGAATTGCTCTCAAACTTGAATAATAATCTGGTCTTGGAAAAGAATTCCAAGGTTTTGCTCTTTATGCTCTTTAGTTGGGTTTTCTTGAAAACCCTATGTTAAGAACATGGTTTCATGATTAGATTAAGAGAATATATGGTAGAATTGATTTGGAAGAGTTTGGAATGACTTACCTTATTGTTTTGGATTGATGGGAGAAGAACACTTCGTTTCTAGGGCTTGGAATTATGAAAAACGAAATAAAATAACTGAAGACTGGTATTTATAGGTTCTAGTACGGGCTGGGAAATACGGCCAAAATACGGTCCGTAAACCTGGATCGTATTTCAACATGCTTCAAACAGAAATACTGCTTTAAGTTTCCTTCTTAAATACGATCTCACTTTACGGGCCGTATTTCAAAATACGGTCCGTATTTAACAATATGAAATTCCACCAGACAAATTCCAGAATGCACAGTGATTTTGGGGTATCACTTTACGACTTGAAATACGGGTCGTATACTCGATTACGGTGCGTATTCTGGGGCGTAAATCCCTATCTGATAGCTGAAGAAAAATTTCCAATTCTCACATTCTTTATCTGGTTTTCTGAGTCTTGGATCTTGGTTAAGGCTTCAGTTAAAGGTCTGAGGTGTTACATTAATAATCTCCATCTACATGTGAAACTTGTTCTTCTGATGCTCTGTTGCAGCCGCCCACATCCAATTACAAAGTGCTGGGCTTCGATATGCCTTTTGGAAGCTTGCCTTCAAATGCCTTAAACAATAACAATGGTAGGCAAAGGACGGTTGCCACCCATGCAAATTAAACATTTTGCTCAATATGCCAGCATTTCTGTCTGATATAACACATATGCCCATACGGTCCTTAAGAACGTGGTGCCTCAAGTAGTTCAAAAACAGACCCCATGTATTAGTGCTCTCATTAGCTGCAATTGTAAAAGCTAGAGGGAATTTAGATCCATTTGCATCCATTCCAACTGCAATTAGCAGCTTTATATCATATACCCCATACACATGTGTTCCATCTATTGATATTACTGGCCGACAATGAGCAAAAATATCAGTGCATGGTTTGAATGCCCAAAACACAAACTAAAAAATATTACCGGGTACAACAGGCTTTGATTTGAGCTTCCATTCAACAACAGTACCAGGGATGTGTTGTAGAGCCGCCATGTATCTCGGTAACGTCTTGAAAAAGCATCCATTGGCAACCTTGATTTTTTCGCTTACAGACCAATCGCCAAAGTTTTCGAGTGGAATCGTCAATTTTGAACTCCCTCATCCCCTGGATGCAATAAATCTTAACAGCCCTTTGCAATGATTTTTTCGAGTTGAAAATCATGCCTTTTTCAATATGAACCATCTGTTTTACAAGATCCACTATCTCTTTCCACAAAGTTCACCAACTATGATCATTGTCCCTAGTAAAGACAAAGGCATCGGGGCGATCTTGAAGATGATCAAGATAGGGGATCTCATCGGAATGCCACTGAACCGGGGTCGACTCTTGCTGTTGAAATTGGCTTTGCAGCATAGGCGCATGCTGGTCAAATGGGTGTTGTGAATTCAGTTCTTCCTAGTGTGCCGGACTATTCATCATGTCTTGCAATAGCTCTACTTGATATTGAGGATTAGTACCAACCTCAACCTCATCCTCACTTTCTTCATCTTCACTTTCCTCCGTATCAGGTATTTCCTCACTATCACTTGATAATGTCACTATATAATTTGGATAATCCGGACCATCCAGAGCAGGTCTTTGCCTATAATTTGGTGCAACGACCACATTCTCCCTACATAAGAAACTAGAGTATTTTAACTACTAGACATCAAACAATACTATTGATGTTAAAAAAGTAGACGTACCGATAGCAATCAACTGCATCGAAACTTGAGGAAGGACCATCGTTTTGAGTAGTTGTATAACCTCTAAAAAATATAATCAACATCATTAGTAACATTCAAGTAATAAACATATGCTACTAATGAATATTTACCACTGCCATCAAATTGCTGACTTAAACTTTCCAGAGCCATTTGACTCCTCAAAATGCCTTCATAAGTGCTCATGTCAGGGTAATTGTGTTCATGGCTAGGTTCCGCTTCAATAACTTCAGCTTGAATTCTAGATGGGGTTGCCCGACGAGGTCTATTTCGGGCTTCCCGAGGAGCTATAGCCATGACTTCAAGTCGATTAATGGGGACCTTCTGTACGTACATTTCAAGGACGTTTAAAGTTATGCATTCCCTATAATCATAAGGCTCCTTCAAATAATCCGTCAAATATTGTCTTGAATGTACCACTATCCATAACTAACTACACCTTGTGGCGTAAATGATATTGGATATCTTCCAATTATATTTAAATCAAAATCACCCATATTCACTTGTAGTCTATTATACAAGGCCTGGAGTAGTTTTGAGAATTTTAAGTTAAGTGGAAACTTAACATGGTATTTTGGGGGAGAGGCATAACGCAAATTATTTTCCTCGAATATACTTTCTCCGTCCCAGAATAACGAAACTCTAATTTTTGAAACATCTTCCATTTTTTGACTAATTTAGGAGTACAAAATGTAAAAGTTGGATGAAACTTAGAATTTCTGTAAAATACAGAAATTGGTTGAAACTTAGAAACTGTGTTTTCCTTTTATACAAAATCCGTATTAATAAGGTTTGAATGCGTTTGAATACTCAATCAACGCATGCATGCAATTAGTGTGTCTTGCAGTATTACGTCAAGTCAAATTAAGTACGGAGTGTTGCATAATGCATGAATTTACTGCGTTATGTCAGTATAGCCCAGTTTATTCTGACATAGCGCAGTAATTTACTGCGTTACGTCAGAATAACGCAGTAAATTACTGCGTTATTCTGACGTAACGCAGTAAATTATTGCGCTATATTTGTACGCTGTGTTGTCAACCGGAGTTGTCATACAGAAAAAAGTCATAATTCGAATCCAAAATTTGCGTTTCATGCTAGCAAGTGTTATATAACGTAATTGACGAATAACTACCAACCACACAAAATTGAGTTACTATGTCATTTTTTAACCAATTTGAAAATATTAGTCGTATTACAACGTTTCTCTAGGAGAAATATTCGACGCAATGGGTAGGACATGGAAATTGGGTGAAGATTTTGAATACTCGGATAACCTAAACGAGAAATACAACCAACGTTACAACAATTTGATAACAGACGAGTGGAATTGGCGTGTTAGGAAGTTGCAGCACTGGAACAAAACTTGAGGTCACTAGGGCTTAAGCGCCCAAAAAGATGTGTTATGTCAATGCCTCGTGACACTCCACAAGAGTTAAATTTCGCTCTTAACCATTTTCGCGAAGAGAACAATCGGATGAAAATACGTTGCCTTAGGGTAGAATATGGTCTACATAGTTACGTCAGATTCATATCTAAGTGGGATTCGGACTGTGAGATGTCTGATGACGATGATTCCCCATGATATTATTAATAGTTGTACTGTATTAAATAAAGTTGGTGGGGTCATAGTCATGATCCCACAATCCATTGAGTTTGATACTTATATAAAGAGCCTTTTGCTACTTAGTATCTACTTAAAACTCAATGTCGTATAGTAGAAATATAGATTGGTCGGTATTTTATCCACATGATTCGAATAGCAATGGTGATAACAACTCAAATCAAAGCAACTATTTCGGTGATTCCTCAACCGATAACAGTGAATTCGTGCTAGATGATTTCAAGCCCCACCTTTTAATAGAGCGTAATGGCGATTTTCGCGAGCTGAAATATTCAGATCCACTTGAATATTATTGTGGTTTACGTCGCGAATGGGCATAGCGGTACGCCGAATCACAACGTCCTGTTCCTGACTTGGAAAATCTCAACGTTCAAATCCCAACAAGGTACTCAATAACCATGCCTCAAGTAGGTCCAGAAACTTGCGAGGCTACCGTACAAAGGATTAGAAAAGAAAACAACAGAATGCTAGCAAGACGTTGTAGATTTTACATGCTAAAGTTGGCCGAAGAACAAGCATCATCAACAAGTAGAGAATTAACATCTACAGAAAAAAGATATGTCTTAAGAAGTAGAGAATTAACATCTTTCTTTGATGATTGTATTTTACTACTTTCGGTTTGTTATTAATGAACAACTTTAAGTAGTTTCATATTGTTATAACTTAAAGCTAATGACATAATTCTTCAAAAAAAAAAAAAGGAGTTTGAGCACTTTTCAACCACTAAAACGACAATCCAAACTTTTGTTTATCATTAATGTATTGAGCCTACCTTATTAATCGCACAAAAATAAGTAAGATTCTATATAAAATATTGATGTTTCGGAGTCCCGAAGCATGATTAATCTATGACTAAAATACGTAAAAAAGTGTAAAGAAAGAGGAGTTTAACCCAAAAAAAAGGGAGGGGGGGGGGGGGGGTTCTTTAAATGACTTAACCCCGCCGTTAGGGTTAAGTACTTTAATGCAGTAAATTGCTGCATTAAAGGTACTATGGTAACCTTTTTTGGGGGGGTATTTTGGTTCAAATGGTGTTTTTTGGGGTCATTTTTGTTCCGGACTCGGTATAAGGCTCCCCTTCAAACATATTAGAGGCTATGGGAACAAATTCAAATCAAATATGGGCTTTATTATTGGTGATGGGAGGAAATCAGATTTTGGGGAAATGCGTGGTTAGGTCACACTCATACCATCCTAAAAGACCAATTCATGGACATCTTCAGTTTATCTTCTCAACAAAGAGGAGAAATTGCAGCATTCTGTTCAGCACAAGGGTGGAATTTTTTTCTTCTATGGAGTATTAATGATTGGGAAGTTGAAAGACGATGCCTTTTGCTGCAGATGTTAAGCAACATAACCTTGGATCATAAACAAACAGACTCCATTAGTTGAAAAAGCCATCAAGAAGGTCTCATTCAGTTAAAAGTTGATACCGCATGCTGGATTCTGATGCACAACTGCAGTTGAGAACTGATTCGGGAGCTGAATTGAAGTTAGTTGAGTGACCTTTCCAATAGTTAGTTACAAGTTAGTTAGACGGTTAGTTTCCGAAAGTTGTTCACAGTTAGTTAGCAGCTTGCGATTCCAGTTGTTAATTCCTTTCCTTTGTGTATAAGTACTAATTGTAAATGTACATTGAGATCATTCAATGAAATAAGATCTACTTCCTTTTCTCTTCTATATTTCTTCTTAGCTAAATACTCGGATTTCCTGTTTTAGCATCATCTTCTTCGAGCCCTAGCTCCTAGATTAACCATTTCACCCTTTGATTCTCTTTTTGTGCATCAGATTCGAGCATCGACATTCGACAGGGTATTATGGCCTTGGGAAAAGAATGGGAAAAACAAGGCACCTTTGAAGGTTTCTCTCGGATTTTTGCCAGGGAGGCTTGTCTCACACAATTGAACCTTCAGAGACAGGGTTTCAGTTGTGCAGCAGACGTCCACTGTGTCTTACATTGTAGTGTCACTAGACAACTATGGAACATGGTTCTGGTAATTCTTGGCATGAGTTGGGCCATGCCAAAGTCCATTATTGAGCTCTTACAAGGATGGAACAGACAGGGGCTTCGTAAGAAATCTCTAAAAACTCGGAATACTGTAGCTCAGGCTATTTGGTGGGCTGTCTGGCTCGAAAGAAACAGAACTTTTTACGGCAAAAAGAGAAATATACACAGCCTTAAACAGAGATGTATTTTTTTGTTAGCTTTTTGGTGTAATCTGGTTACTGTACATGATGTTGATGGTATGCGAGATACAATAGAGGGATTGCACAACCTGCAATTATGCATGATGCACTGGCAAATCTTTAATTATTCATCCAAAAAACAAATACAATCACAAAATATGTGTGAGATTAGTCTTAAATGAGTGGTCTATCAAATTCTTCCAGCAGTTCTAAGGCACAAATAAGATTATACACCTTCTCTACTCAAAAGGTTCTCATGTTGCTGTACTCCGTTAGTTGGGTTGAAGGACTACATGCTGCACAACAATTAAAAAAAATTAAGAATCATGCCTTAGTAGTCTACAAGCACCACTTGGGCAATCTGAATAACCAAGCAAAACCAGTTTCATACACGCCAATAGGTGAAAAGTGGATAGTACTACAACACATTAGCCTAAAAAACCTAACGTAGCTCACAAAATTAAATTGTTACCTTGATTTGTGTTCTGTTGTATGTATAAGTTATGTGAACTAATCCATCACTAGCTTGGATAACAGCGGGATAAGAGAACTCTCCAGCTGTTTCCTCGAGTGCGACAACATCATGCCATGAGTCTCCATCATCTTCTGAGAGTGCTACCTTGAGCACACCCCTAGAAATGGTATTGTACGCAAGCAAAAGACGACCATCTTTCAGCTTAACCCCATCAATCCCTGCTTATGAAATAATCACATAATTGATAACTATGTCGGAATGAATAACTGCTCCTCCTACTCCTGTGGAAGCCATATTACTAATGTTCACATGCATAGTTTCAGAAAACAATTAAGTTTGACCAACTGTAAAAATCTTATTGCTAGCGGTGTCAAATGGGAGGGTTGGGCTGAATTTGGGCAGGTCAAAATGGGCTGAGTTAATAAATGGTTACTTGGGCTGAAATAGGTTGAGCTAAAAAGCAGGTCATAACCCAACCCGACCAATTCTTACTAAGTTTTAAACTTTTTGTTTGTTCTCTTATAATTTTTCAGGTACCTAACAAAAATATTTTTCCTTTATTATGTCTATTTAAAAAATATCAATTTTAAAAACATGTCGTTTTGATTTTTTTTTGACAAAGTTTCTCATGGGTCAATTTGGGGTACATATCAACCCAGTTTTTAAATGGGCTGAGATGGATTGGGCTAAAGTGGGTGAGCTAATAATTGGGCGGGTTGGCTGGTCATGTTTTCAGGGGCTAATTTTGTCACCTTGTAGCAACGCAAAGCTGTAAAGAAATAAATTGTAACCATTGTAGTATAGGTACATAATTTCAAACCTGAGTTAGGATTGGGTAATTCAGTAGGCTTTGCATAACTCCAAGTATAACCACCGTCATGGGACTCCGACATGCAGATTTTGTCGATGCCAGAAAATGATCTTAGAAGAATACGCAATGTCCCATTTGCAGTCTGGTAAGGAACGGGTTGAATCACACTAAGAGGGTTATTCTCGATGTATATTGGACCATACTTCCTCCACGTCCTACCTGAATCAGCAGTCATCTGTAGTAAAGAAACATACGCCACTCTTTAGTTCCTTTCGGACACACTTAGGAATGGATACTTTTAGCATTCACTCAACTATTTAGTACAACCTCCATCCATGCTCCCCAAGAGTTCCAACTCTCCACAGATGATCCACAAAGCAAGGTACCACTTTCCAGCAAGATTGGCTAAGGAAAAATAAGTGAAAAACTTATTTCTAGCTTATCAGATATTCTCAAAGTTGATACATCGAATTAATCATATTCATGCCTTATTTTTTATTGGCCCCAATATACCAGGAGGAAGCTGTTCTCTTGCCGTCCATGTAACACCACCATCATAAGACCGCTTCAAGCATCCACTCCATCTAATGTACAAAAACCATCATTGGGAGCACAAAGTATACTGGATAGGTTCAATAATTTCAACTCAGCTGGCTATACTGCATAATAGCCTTTATTTTTGGGCTTTTTCCATTTTGGCCCGTCGGCCAAAATTAATTACGAACACTAGCGAAAATATACAAAACCTATACACTGATTATGTATATTACATGTATATTTATACTTAATAGACAAAACATATACATATACCTGCTATTATGTTTTAGAGCGGTCCAAAATGTAATTATCCCTTCATGTGTTTTGTCCTGATTAAGTTATAGTCTAAAACAAGATTTATAAAATAATGTAAGTTTGATCAACGTTAATTTTAAAATTAAGTTTAAATGCTAAAAAAGAATTGAAAAAGTTTAGCCAAATATTTCGTTTGAATTTAGGAACGCTAACTAGGTCATCTAATTTGGCTGACATTGAATAAAATTGGAAAGTAGGCGATGCTATTCAGCTTTTGAGAAATTGCATATTAAGGTAAGTTAACAAAGTGGGTAACACTCTAAATTTAGAGAACCTTGACATAACTGATGAAGTGGCATCACCCAGAAAATACACATATTGATGCTTTAAGGGGTCAAATGACAGAAGTAACTAAGAGCATCAATGTTAGTTCAAAAGTTACAAGAGGTACATAAATGATATCAGAAACTAATGAATCACAGAGTATAACTGTTCAATGAAGACAAGAAGTGAAAGATGTTAAGAAGTATTGACAGTTCATTAATGGTGTTCCCAGGTAAAAGGTCAGTTTGAACGTAGTTCCATGGAAGTGAATTGTCTGCAATGAAACCTAGCTTACTATTATTGCATGAAACAAGAAGTCAACTAATTTGAAGAAAATAGTAATGTTTCAATGATATTTATCTAAGTCAGGTTGTAAGGAAATACAGCAAGACTTACAAAATACTTATATGACTTTATGCACAAAACACAGCTTTGTATGAAATGCAACACCTTTGACTTCATGCACAAAACCGAGCCTGGATATGTGAATAACTTCATCTTAATAGGGAATATAATTGAGAACTCATGTCTTCGCATTTACTCTTTTATTAAGCTCTTGTAATATTTCATGACATCATTTAATTTACTACCAGGATGCTGAAAATGTTTAACAGGTGCATATCTATAAATGCTTGAGAATGTATAAATGCTTGAGAATGTACTTCCGAATTGTTTCCTCCTTATAGTAAATCAGTGTTATGCAATGATTTCTGGCAAACATTATCATGCCGTATCATTCTATGAAATTCAGTTGTGGAAAAGATCTGATAATTATGTTTGAAATTAAAAGATTAAACAATCTTATGGATATCTATGTCTGATTAGATATCTACATAATACAATTTAGCCACTAGATTAAAAAGGAAGCCAGGATATACTTACTTTTGTACCTCTTGCCCGATTTTATAGAATAAGAGTATTTCACTGGAAGGAAGCTTAAACAGTACAGGATTCCACATTGAGACATTAAATTGCTCGTCAGCAATAACAGGAGCAGTCCAATGGCCATCCTGCTCAAAATGTTCCATGTTTTCAATTGAATTATCCCATAATAAGTTAAAAAACATAGGCTTAATACATTGACAGCCCCTTAAATTTGCGAGCAAGTTTCACTTAGACACTTGAACTACGGCTTGTTCCAATTGAACACCTCAACTTATGATAAAATGTTCCTATTAGACACTTCTGAGCGTGTTCTCAAGCATATATTAGGTAGTTAAGTTAACCACATAAAACATGTGATCTCCTCTAATTATACACATCAACCTCAATTGGAACATGCCTGGGGTTTTACGGCTTATTGAGGCTAATGCATATAATTAAAGGAGGTAACATATTTTTAGTGATTAACTTCATCTACATAATGGGCATTTGAGAACAAGTGCAAAAAAAAAAAAAATATATCAAAATTTGAACCGAAAGTGTCTAATAGGAACACTTTATCATGTGTTCAGGTACTTAATTGGAACAAGTCGTAGTTCAAGTGTCTAAATGAAATTTACTGGCAAGTTTAAAGGGTTGTCAGTGTCAAAATGATAAGTCATATGGAGACTGGCATATGAATTAGTTTGAAATGATATTTAGAAAAGGACAATAGTAAGTTCTGGAAATGACTTAGCTGATATAAATGAACTATAAACTCAAACCATCTGTTCAGCAACAAAGTAAGCAAGATGCAGTAATTGGTTTGCAAGCAAAAAGCATGCAGTATCTGATACGAAGGAAACACGATAAACAACCAACAAGCTAGAGAACCCAAATTAAATTGTAGAGGATGTGATTACCTTAAAAGTCTGCACCCAAATTTTAACATCAGGAGCTCCCTCTACTGTACCACCAAAATAAGCAACCAAGAAATGACCTTTATTCACCTTTATAAAAAACCAAATCAGTCACAATCTTAATCCATCAGTTAATTAAAAACAAAAAGCAATCTAGCTAATTATCGAACCAGAATTAAAATTTACCACAACCTCAACAATAGTAGAAGCATGACAATTATTGAACGGAGCCGAATTTGCTGCAAATGTGAACTCCTCAACCAATGGATCCCATGTCTGATTGCCACTCTTCATTTTGACAATTGTTGTGGTACTTGTTAGTACTCTCCTTTCCTCACTGTATTAAATTGATCAAACACAAGTAAGGTTCTTTTGAAGAAGCACATATACTTGAGGGGAAGAAAGAAAATAATTAACCAAAACAAAAAAGGGAGTAAAAAATCAAATAATAAACGGGTAAAGGGTCAAATTTGCCCCTGAATTATGCGAGATGGAACAGATTTGCCCTTCGTCAATAGTTGGGGTCAAATTTGCCCCTGAACTATACGAAAAGGAACAAATTTGCCCTTATTTTAAACGGTGGAAGCTTAGCACCTGGTGATGCCACATGTCATCCAATTAAGGATTATTTAAAAAAAAAAATGATAAATTTGAACCTTTCACATAGTTCTAAGGGCAAATATGTTTCATTTGGCATAGTTACAAATTTGACCCTTTTACTCAATATAAACCCCTCTACACCAACCCCAGAAAAATCCAAACTAACAAATAATCACAACTGAATGAGCAAGATTCCTGGTAAGACCAGTACTCATTTTCAAAAGAATATTTATATACCTTGCCAGATCAAATGCCACCCCTGCCCCGCCCTACCGCCACGCCATCCTCACCCCACCCGCTCCTGCCCCACCCCAACCCCTTCCAAAAAAAAATTAATTTTGTTTTGAAAAAAAAAAATTGAATTTTTTTTGTTGTTTTTGGCACCACCCCACCCCACTCCTGCCCACCCCACACCACCCACCCCTACCGCCAGCCCACCCCACACCACCCACCCTGCCCCCCACCCCACCCCCACCAAAACAAAAATTAATTTTGTTTTGAAAAAAAAGTTTTGAATTTTTTTTGTTTTTGCACCACCCCCCCCTAAAAAAATTAATTTTGTTTTGAAAAAAAAGTTTTGAATTGTTTTTGTTTGTTTTTTGCACCACCCCACCCCACCAACCCTGCCCCCACTCCTTCCCCGCCCCCACCGCCCTCCCAAAAAAAAATTGTGTTTTGAAAAAAAAGTTTTGAATTTTTTTTTTTTTGGTTTTTTGAACCACCCCACCCCCTGGGCCACCCCCACCCCCCAAATTAATTTTGTTTTGGAAAAAACGTTTTGAATTTTTTTTTTTTTGTTATTTGCACCACCCTGCCCCCACCTCTGCCCCACCTCCACTCCCCTCCCAAAAAAATAATAATTTTCTTTTGAAAAAAAAGTTTTGAATTTTTTTGTTTTTTGCACCACCCCACCCACTAAAATTAATTTTGTTTTGAAAAAAAATGTTTTGAATTTTTTTTTTGGATTTTTGCCCCACCCCACCCCCTCTTTCCCGACACCCCACCACCTCCTCCAAAAAAAATTGAGCGTGGGGGGTGGGTGGTTGTGGGGGTTAGTGTGGTATGGGTCCACACCGGGGGGGGGGGGGGGGGGGGGGGAGGGGATGTGGTGGTCTAGAAAATCCAGAAAAAAATTAAATACTTCAAAAAAAAACATTGGGGTGTGGTTGGGGTGGCGGTGGGGGTGGGGTGGAGTTATGGGGCTTGAGTGGGTATTTTCCTGAAAATGTTTTCTACCAACCAAACGAACATGAGAAAATAAGTAAGAAATTCACTTATTTTCCGCTACCCAAATGAACATGAGAAAATAAGTAGAAATTCACTTATTTTCCAAGAACACATTTTCCTTCATACCGAACACACCCTAGAACTCATGTTCAATTTTATTGAATTATGGTTTGATCAATAAATGTTATATTTTTTTAGAAGGGTCTCCTTGTAGCATATTATATTTTGTTATGAATTACGTCTTGTTCATTTGGTAAGATTGTATTAGCATTAGGAAGCTTTGAATTCTGATAGTTGCAGAGTTTTTTTGTTTATGAGAAAATACAACTTAAGATATTCAATTGCATGTCCAAATAAATTTCATCTTCAAATCAACCTGATTTTAAATTATAATTTTAAATTATGTCCAAACGGGCCTTAATATTGCCCATCAAAAGGCACATGTAGGGGTGTACAAAGTAAACCGATAAATTGCACCAAACCGATAAACCGAGTCAAACCGAAAAAAAAAACCTGACTAGTGGTTTGGTTTGACTTGGTTTGGTGTTGAAAAAAAAAAACCCGACCATAATTGGTTTGGTTTGGTTTAGCTAAAAAAAGTCAAACCGAACCAATCCAACCCGACATTACATGTATTCAATTTTTAAAATATTTTATACATTAAAATATTTATTTGTAATGTAATTTATAAATATTTCTTAAATTGTTTCGTAGTTATTATCTATTAGCATATTATTCAAGCTTGAACTTAGAATTTTGAATGTCAAAAAGTTTTATATCCTATGGATGTTAGTAGCTCATATAATAAAGTCCAAACCAAAACCAACTCAACACTAATACTAACAAAAGAAATTCAATTTACCACTAGGAATGACAATAATGTTGGATATCTATTCTTTAGTTATGCATAATTGGTTTAGAGAGTGAAAATACATAACTTAAATTTTTTTCTTGTCATGTAATTAATACTTATTAGCCATACTTATTTTAGCATGACTTTGTATTTTTAGATTATGGTTATTTTTTTATGGCTTATTAATTAGCAATATTTATTTTAATCGATTTTATTATCTTTTGTTGAATATTTTAATACAATGTCATCACTCTTTTCACATTTTGTGTTATTTTCTTATGAAACAACCTTAATTATATAGTTGTATTTTACTGGGACCAAAGAAATATTTGAAATAAAAGTTATATGTTTTGTATCAAGACTATTCCGAAAAACAAACCCGAAAAACCTGAGAAAACCGAATAACCCGAGAAAACTTGAGGTTGAAAAACCCGAATTTTTATTAGTTTGATTTGGTGTATAAATTTAAAAACCTGACACAATTGGTTTGATTTGGTGTTTAAAAAATCCGAACCAACCCGGTCCATGTACACCCCTAGCCACAGGGATATACTATATTGAAATTGAGTTGATTAATTATAGGTTGTTCTTGTGAAAAGAAAAGAAAAAACCATTAGGGTGGTTCAGTAGGAAAACAATAAAGGAGCAGGCATGATGTATATCAATGGGAAATTTCCATTTTCCAGTATGTGTGTGAGAGTGGAAAAGTTGGACCTCAATACTCACTCCAACTTATGGTTTATCTTTCAGAAGTCAATTTCTTTTATCAAGTTCAATGATCATTTTAGCCAAATTTTATATTATTCGGAGAAAATTAGTAACCTGGCAAATTCAATTTAAGAAAAATAGTTATAAAACTAATTTAGAACCTATATCAATTCACTCAAACCGATCCACTCCCTGACCCGGATAGCGAAAATATAACACTTGCTATTTTTTAAAAATAAAAAGGGATGAGCTAGGTCAAGTAGTGGCTTGGATTTTAAATTGGTTTACAGTCTAACATTGTTTTTTTGACAATATCTTTTCTAAAAATTAAATTTGCCACGTCATTAATTCTCACATTAAAATATAAATCCGGCTAAAATGATCATTGAAGTGAATTAGGTAAAGTAAGATGACTCATCAAGTCAAACATTTTTCTTCCACTACTACCCAAAATCACCAACATTTTCATCATATATACCATTACCATCAACATAAATGATCTATCTTAGACATTATTAAGATATTTCTGATAAATTCACCTGTTCTCCTATTTGGCTCGATAACTTTTAGTAATTTAATCGAGAGCAAAATAACACAATATTCTAAAGATAAACAATTTTTTTTTTCTAAATGAGACTGCACTCATCTTATTTGACGTTACTTGTTTAAAAAAAATTCCCTAAAGAGTTTTAAGTCACATAAGTTATCCTTGTTATTTTTCACTCTCTGGCATTTGCTGATAATTATTTAAACTGCTCTTCTGGAATTTGGTGTTCTAGTGTCTTAACAGAATCTATAAATTAATTAGACTAGATATTGACATTCATAGCCTTATACATGCGGAAGGAGCATGAATTTATTGGGTTCGGTTCAACTGATCATTATTTTTGATGGAATATTATACAAAACACTTTCTTCTTACCATTATAATTAATTAATTAATTAATATATGACTTAATTATTTTGAAAATTAATCATTTATAAGAGACATATTATTATACAGTATTTTGAAAAATAATCATTTATAAGAGACATATTATTATACAGTATATACATACTAAAAAAGAAATTTGCCAACGGTATGACCTTGATATTAGTTAGTAGTTTATCTCAATAGAGTGAAAGTACTGTCCTAGGAAGCATAAAAACGCGAATTTACAAGAAATATCTTGATAATATTTAAGAGAGATGGTTTATGTTGGTGGTGATGATATATGTAGTAAAGATGTTGGTAATTTTTTATAGTGGTGAAGAAGAAGGTTTGATTTTGTGATGAGTTGGCATGCCATTTTGGCTAAAATTGATAGGGTTAACAGAGGAAGGGCGAAATTGAGCCACTTTTATAACATTAAGGGCATGTATATGAACCGCTAGTACAACATTAGGAGCATATATGGACTGGCAGTATAGCGGAGGATAATATTAAACCTTATTCAATAGTAGAGAGACAAAAATGACCCTTTTCCCTATTTAAAAATACAAATTACCAATCTTTTCTTTTAATTCCCTAACCCTTTTATCATGACTAAGATAGGTTGTCTAGGTGCTAATGTCACCTAAGATTTTGCTACTTCAAATATTTTAACTTAAATATAGAATCTATCTTAGCTCAAAGGAAATAACAATCAAAGTTACACCAGCGGTCAACCTGGTTTAAATCGTTTTGGAGAATTGATCAAAAAAGTGTCTTAAAAAAAAGGCTGGGCATACTCTTAAGTTTCAGTGTGAAATACGTGGAAATGGAAGAAATATTCCCCTTTTAATTGCACTGTCGCGTGTGCCTTAAAACTAGGGAAATTAATTTTGACTTACAAAAAAACTTTGTTCTAGGAATTTTAGTCCAACATTAGATTCCTTTGTCAGAAACTTGTCACGCCCCAATTCCGGCCAGCACCCGAAGTCAAACTAGGCCCGAGCGAACCACTCTGAATCTGAAATTCTGGGGAGTGAACCCCAATTTAAACTGATAGTGAACCCCGACAACATCCAACAGATATATACAAGCCAACAAGGCTATCACACTGACATACTATTTACAGGACTCGTCTACAAGCCTCTAGGGAGATGTGTGACTGTACCATACAATTTGGAATCAAACAGAAAATCGCAAAGGACCTGGCGACTCCGAAAAGAAAGGGAGCTCACCAATCAGTTGACGATCTGTACCTGCAGGCATGAATGCAACGTCTCGGCAAAAGGGACGTCAGTACGAAATAATGTACCGAGTATGTAAGGCAACGATAACTGAAACTGATCTGGAAATGATACAATATGGAGGCCAAAGAATGCCCTGAATATCTCACCTGACCTGTCTCATATGAAATGCAATATAATACTACTATATGTCTCACTGACCAAGTGGCCAGGCAATATGTCTCAATGACCCGTCGGCCAGGCAATCTGTCCCACTGACCCATCGGCCAGGCAATCTGTCTCACTGACCCGTTGGCCAGGCAATCTGTCTCACTGACCCGTAGGCCAGGCATATCTGTCTCACTGACCCGCAGGCCAGGCAAAGTGAAAATGTCTCACTAACTAAGTGGTCAGGCTAAAGAAAGTGTCTCACTGACCAAGTGGCCAGGCTAAAGAGAAATATATATATATATATATATATATATATATATATATATATATATAACATGTCTCTTCTGCCTCTTTATAAACTCAAGGACACAGGGAGGGGATATGGCCCCTCAGAAAGAACAACATAACACTAGGAAACCATGCCATAATATGACAAGCTCTACTTTGATAAATCTCTAGTCATAAGGTTCTTTACGCTCCTACCATATATGGAATCATGCCAAGAAAAGAAGGAACAACCTTAACATACCTTTTCGGCCTCCTACTATTACCGCTTATCCTTCCAAGCTCGTAAATCTACATTCAAGAGAATTCATACTATTGTTAGGCTCATCGTCATCTGCCTATCCCAATCTTCAGATTAAACTTCTTTAAAATTTGCCAAAATTTGGGCAGCATCTCTCCTGTTTATATCCCTAGCCCGAAATCACAGTACCAACAACCGACACAATAACAACAACACCAACGCCAATAACAACATCATCAATACCAAAGTATTCCATAAAACATCCCACACGATGTTTATTCAATTTTCTCAACCAACAAATTTGGTATACGATCACTTAATAATTCTACCTTTGTAAATATGCCTAAATCAATATTGATAAAGGAAGATTCATACCTTACCTCTGCTAGAACCGCAATATCTTCACTTTTCACCTTGAATTCCAGCCAAAATTCATCGCAATACAATATTATAATCACAACTATATGCTCTCTGAACCTGAATTCAGAGATTATACTTAATTCGGGCTAAAATTTGATGTTGGGAAGTTGTGGGAATTTTTTAGAACAGTTGGGGATTTTTCTGGGGTGTTTTGATTAAGAAAGGGGGTAAGGCCCCCCTTATATAGAGTTCCAGAAATTGCCCAAACCGACTTAAAATTTACCCAGCGCGTTCGCAGGGGCTTTGGGTGCGTTCGCGCAGGCTTATTTTACTGCTTGCGTGTTCGTTCAGTAAAAAGGTCATAACTCTTAATCCTGATATCGTATGAGGGCCCACGACCTTTGGTTTGAAAGCTATTTCAATTATCTACAACTTTCTTTTATGGAGTGTTTCCAAATTCCAAACTTATAATGGCGTTTTGGCCTCTTTAGTTAGATCATTCGAAAACGTATCCTTAAATCATCCTTTTGGAGGGCTTATGCCCATATTTGGCTTAAGGGTCCTTCTTAAGACTTGATCAAATTCCCATGTAATACTCATATAACTTTTCATATGTCCTCTATAAAACCCCGGTATGTGGGCCCCACCTTAACTTACGGTTACGAGGGCTATTCATCAAGTAACGTATTAACTGATTTACACCATACGGTCTCCAAATGTCATATATATTTTATTATTATACTCATATAATATAATCTTCATCCCTAATCCTTGTATAACTTTACTCTCCCTTGAGCTCATACTAAGCCGTCTACAGTCTTGGTAACGCGAAATTTTCCGGGGTGTAACAAAACTCTTCCTATGGATCTTCATGATCAGCTTTCTTCTCTTCTCCTTTATTTCACAGTATCTATCCCCCCCCCCCCCCCCCCCCCCCGAATCACTACTTTTGTTCATTTGACTTTGGATACGACCCTTTGAACGAATCTTTATTATTTATACTCTAAGCATATTTATGACTCTAGGAGACTCATTTTGGTGATATTCTGAGGAAGTAGAGGTATTTACGAATCAACCTATATAGAGAGGAGGTTTATAATGTCAGGTATTTGGTTCAAGGCTAATGACATAGAAGGTCAGACTCAAATTGATTTTATCAAGAAAGGGATTATAAGATTGTCTTGGGGGGTGTAGCAATATAGAAATATTTATGCAACTATGTATCGAAGAAGATGTATACCTGGTTGTCATAACAACCAGGTTCTGTGAGGCTAGGAGAGAACATTGATGATTTGCATGATCTAGACTCATGTGAGGAGTAAATGCAGACTGAGGGTGCTGACAGGTTTTCAAATGCCAAGGGGGAGTTGGTGGTTGTAGATAGTCAAAAAAGATCAGATATTAAGTATTCCACCTGAAGTCTAGGAAGTTGATTTGTCTTCTGATAATAATATGAATGATGGAAATTTGATCATCTCAATTAATGACAATGGAATTGGTTCATTTCCTCCTGAGAGGGTGGTGATAAAGGAGTTGGTAGTTATACAAGTGGAAGAGGACAATGTGCAGCAATTGGTCAACCAAAGAAAACAATCTCCTTTGAAGGAATTGCATGATGTGATCTCTCATAATATTAATGTGGGAGATGAGGTGGAACATAAGGGCAAAAACAAATTCAAAGAAAGTGAAGAAGAGGCTTCAGTGGAGCAGGTTCTTAGTAATGTGGTAAAGAAGCTGGCATCTCTCCAAGATCTAGACAGAAAGGCACCAAGAAGGGAAAGAAACAAGTAATTACAGATACTATTCCTATAAGAGTAGTACCAAATAGAGGTTGTAACCCTATTTTTAAATGATGATGAAAACACTCTTTTGGAATATCAGGTCCGTGAACACACAACAAGATTTTCACAGAGTCCATATGCTGCACAGACATCATGAATTTTCCATTATAGCTTTAATGGAGTCTTTTCAACACTTTAGGCATATTCAGAGATTTAGAAGGAGGCTAGGCATGAGATATGCCTACTACAACTGCAATGGTAAAATATGGTTATTTGTGAATGATAATGTGGATGTGGAGATCATGCAGGATGTAGAACAACAAATAACTATAAAGCTGTTGTTGCAAGAGTGGAATAAGTCACTGATGGTAACAATGGTATATGCAAAGTGTGATCATCTGGAAAGAATCAGTTAATGGGATAGTCTGTATAGTTTGGCTGATCATATGGACTTGCCTTGGTTAGTAGGGGTGACTTCAATGTCATTATGAATGAAGATGAGAAGATTGGTGGTTTACCTATTTTTCCAGATGAATATGAAGATTTTGCATTTTACATTAACTCATGTGAGTTGTTGAACATCAATTTTTAGGGGAGTCTATTTACTTGGTGGAATGGGAGGGCAGGTAGTGACTGCATTTTCAAGAGATTGGATAGAATGATTGCAAACTCCAAATTACAGGATTGGTTTGCATATATGGAAGTGGAACATTTATCCAGAACTGGCTCAGACCATGCCCCTTTATTACTTACTTGTGGTGAAATCTCACATCACCTAAGGAAGCCTTTCAGATTTTTGAAATTCTAGATAGAACATGAATCATTCTTAGAGGTGGTTAATCAGGCATGGAGCACAGATTTTGAAGGTGATAAGTTTATCAGCTTTAAGTTAAAGTTGAAGAATGTGAAAACTGCATTATCTGCATGGAGTAAGGCAACTTTTGGTGATATTTTCAAGCAATTAACAGTAACGGAAGAGGTGGTGAGAATTAAAGAACAATTATTTGAAGAGGATCCTTCTCCTATGAACAGGATGGTGCTACAGCAGGCACAAGCAGAATTGAAGAAGTATGTTCACTATGAGGAGGAATTTTGGAGACAAAAGTCACACATGACAAGTTTTGCTGAAGGAGACAGGAATACAAGGTATTTTCACAGTATTGTGAATGGTAGGAGAAAGAGATTGCAGATCAAAATAATTCAGAATCAGCAAGGGATATGGATAGAAGGGGATTCACTATTGGCAGAAGAAGCTTGTAGATTTTATCAGCAGCAGTTCTCTCAAGAGGTTGATCCATTAGACTTTGATTTGCTATAACATGTTCCTAGTATGGTTGATTAGGATACTAACAATAAACTGGTAAGCATGCCAACTTTGGAGGAGGTGAAGAAGGTTGTGTTTAAATTATCTGCAGATAGTGCTGGTGGTCCAAATGATATGATTGGAATATTTTATTAGGTGTGTTGGGACATTGTAGGTGCTGATGTATACAATGTTGTGAAAGCTTTCTTTGATGGCCAGACTCTTCCTAAGTCAATAACACATACCAACCTAGTACTATTACCAAAGAAGAATAACATTGAGACTTTTTCTGATATGAGACCAATCAGTCTCAGTAACTTCATCAACAAGGTTATTTCTAGAGTGGTTCAGGATAAGCTAGAAGGCCTTTTACCTTCTCTGATATCTCCTAACCAGTCTGGTTTTGTTAAGGGCAGATGTATCATTGAAAATGTCCTTCTAACTTAAGAAGTTGTGACTGACATTAGACTAAGGGGAAAACCAACTAATGTAGTGCTTAAGCTTGACATGGCCAAAGCATATGATAGAGTATCATGGAGTTACTTGATCAGAGTTTTAAGGAAGATGGGATTTGCAGAAGTGTTCATAGATATGGTTTGGAGGTTGATAGCAAATAACTGGTATTCCATACTCCTTAATGGCCAAGCTTCTAGTTTTTCCACTCCACCAGGGGTGTAAAACAAGGAGATCCACTCTCTCCTGCTTTGTTCATCTTATCTGCTGAAGTTTTATCTAGAGCATTGAATTCTTTATTTGAGAATAATGATTTTAGAAGCTATAGAATGCCCAAATGGAGTGCAAGTCTGAATCATCTGGCATATGCAGATGACACAATAATTTTTTCATATGCTGATTCTAGGTCTTTAGAGTTGATTATGGAGGTATTACATGAATATGAGCAGGTATCAAGCCAATTTATCAACAAAGGCCAGAGTTCCTTCTATGTATACAGTAAAGTGTCTAATGTGTTGATACAACAAGTGGAGAACATTACTAGTTTTAAAAGAGGCACTTTTCCTTTTACATATTTAGGTTGTCTTGTCACACATTCAAGGAAGAGGAAAGCTGATTACAATGATCTGATCAAGAAAGTCAAGAATAGGTTGCAGACTTGGAAAGGAAGATTGCATCATTTGGAGGAAAAGCTGTTTTGATCACTAATGTTCTAATGAGCATGCCAATACATCTGTTGTCAGCCATCAAACCTCAAAAATGTGTTATCAATGATCTGTACAAAATATTTGCAAGATTCTTCTGGAATAATAGTGAGGAAGGCAGAAGAAGACATTGGTTATCATGGTTGAACTTGTGTATGCCAAAAGAGGAAAGAGGAGTGGGCTTTAGATATTTGTTTGATGTATCTAAAGCCTTATGTGCAAAACATTGGTGGAAATTCAGGACAACAAATACTCTATGGGCAAATTACATGTGAATCAAATACTGCAAAAGGCACAGTCCTCAGAATGTGCAGTGGAAGGGAGGTTCTCAAGTATGGAAGGCAATGATAGAGGCCAGAGATAATATAGAACAAGAAATATGGTGGGAACCAAGGAGTGGAACTGCAAATGTATGGTTTGACAACTTTACAAAGCTAGGGGCTCTATATCACATTATTCATGATGATTTTGTGATAGATGAGGGTGTTCAAGATGTAAAAGAACTTATGCTGCAGGATGGTTGGAACATAGGAAGACTGCAACAATTATTCCCCATGGATATTGTGGATCATATATTACAAGAATTGCACTTTCATAAACCAAAAGAAGAGTGGGATAGGCCAAGATGGATGATGACAACTTCAGGAAAATTCACAGTAGGGAACTTCTGAGGAGAAAAGCAGTCAAGTCAGATGTCTTTAAGAACATGTGGATATCAGGTGTACCTTTTAAGATATCCTTTTTCTTCTGGAGGTTGTGGAAGTTTAAAATACCATTTGGAGAGGTAGTAAGAAGGATTGGGATAGATACTGAGGCAAGATGTTATTGCTGTGATCATAGGCAATATGAAACTGTAGATCACTTGTTTGTTACAGGAAATGTTGCTACAAAAGTTTGGACATATGTTAAAACTGCTGTTGGCATCACAACATAGTTTCAATAAGTCAAGCAGGTTCTTCAGGTCCGGTGGAATGCAGATTGCCCCTCAAAGTTCAGAGCTATATTTAAAGTTATTCCAATGGTCACCATGTGACAGATTTGGAAGTGGAGGAATACAGTCCTACATGGAGGGAAGATGTCCATTAACAAAGTGATTTATGAGATTAACATGATCATATATCAAATGTGTAGACTGAGGTTTCCAGGGCAGCACAACTTACCAAGATGCATACCTCAAATCCTACAAGTTTTGGAAGTATACAGGCCAAGAATTGTAAGCAAGATAGTGAAATGGGAATTTCCTATGCCAGGGTGGTTGAAATGTAATTATGATGAAGCTTCTAGGGGAAATCCTGGACCAAGCTCGGTGGCCTTTTGTATTAGAAATGCAGTAGGTGATTTCCAGTTTGCAGCAGCAAGAAGAATATCAGATGGCTCAAATTTGGTGGTTGAAGCAATGACGCTACATGAGGGTCTTAAGTATTGTGTTACACACAGTCTGTTACCAGTGGTGATGGAAACAGATTCTATGACTATGAAGATGATCTTAACTGGACAGTGGGAGGCTCCATGGAGTATATCAATGATCATAAATGATATTTCAAGACTGAGGAGGGATAAGGAAGTGAGGGTGGAGCATGTTCTGCGAGAAGGAAATGTCCTGGCTGATTTTTTAACTAACTATGCTTTTTATTTTGCAAGTGATCACCATTTTCATAGATTCACTTCACTTCCTATGAAAGCAAGTCAAATTCTCAACACAGAGAAGTCACATATACCATACATGAGGATCAGGAAAGCGAAGGACCATCACATTCCTAGAGATTAATAGCAACTTTGAAGAACAGTAGCAACAACAAGGCTACATTTCAACATGCCATAAGTAGCAGCATGTACTTGTATGAAAGAGTCTTTGGCAGGATTACAAGAGTGGTATTAGCATGATGCTCATTCTTTTGTAATACTTCTAAAGATTTGTTCATTCAGGAAACTAGAGAAAATGGCAAACAAAATGCAACATAAAGTCAAAGAGATAGCAGCTGCATCTGAAGAAAAATGGAAGAATTCTACTCCATCCTGGAAGCCTGAATATGCATTCAGTTTGACTTTGAACCATAGCACCTGGTGAGAGCTTGTAGGTGTTTGAGATAGTGTCAAGTCAAGGCCAGAGGATCTGCAGTAGACAAGCTTCTATATAGTCTTTGGATGTAGTTTACGTTTCATTTATGTTTTTTAGGATCTTTGTTTATTTGTTTTTCCTTTTCCTTTCTTGTACAGAAAACCTTCTATTTTAATAAAACACTGCCAAACTTGGTTTGGTGGTTTTCATTAAAAAAAAAAGTAATAAGTTTTTGTTTTGTTCTCTTTTTCCTCATTGTTTTTTTTTAAACAAGAATGAGAATACTATGTCCAGAATTGTGAGGGGTGATGTACGTTTCTTGTTGAAGGTCACTGTTTCGAATTTTGCATCTAGTATATATATATTTTTTTTAATGTTTATCATGTGTCAATTTCAATCTTTAAATATTGGGTCTACCTAATTGAATATTATAGTATTGAATTATATGAACACCTTCAAATTCATGGTATTTGAGTTGTGGGAAGTGAGATTTTAATCCCAAGTTAAGATTATGGGGTAACTGAAGGTTTTGAGTCCTAGTCTTAAGAAATGAGAATTTATGATTGAGAGTCCATTTGTGGATGAAATTGACTAATTTTCTGGATATATGACCCTTAGATTATGGGTGAAATGATTTTTCAATAAAATTTCAACTTTGACCTTGTGGGCCCGGGTCACTTTTTAAGGTCATTTTTGGATTTTGAATATAAGTATAGCAAAATGAGTGTCCTTAGATTCGTATTTAACGTATATCACATATTTGATAGACTTCAATCGGCTCTACGCAAAGGTAAGGCATTGGTTTGATTGTTCATGGCACCCACTCGACATTGAGGTAGGTTACGACTTACTTTATGTCTAGACTCCGATTAGCAAAACATATATAGATAGTAGTGATTGACGGGGAAAGCATGATAGGCCTTCGGGCATGGTGTGGAGATGAATTTCATCTAGGTTGGTATTGTCAGCTATTATGTGGCATTGTCACCATTATTGTAATATTGTTAAGTGGGCTTGTCACCATGGTTGTGATTTCATGTACTTGATATAATTGTCTTTCTCTCTCTTTCTATCTCACTTTTCATATTACACCTCGGAATTTCGGGTTGCTGAGCAGTGAACAGACTAACGTAAGTTAAGGTGTGTATGATGTCCCTACAAGTAAGAAGGGATACTTAATGGTTCTAATTAAGATTCCAAAGACATTTGAGGCAAGGGAGGAAAGTTCGTCACAATGAAACTTCACTGTAGTTCTGCGAAAGGGGGGGTTCGACGATAGTTCTTTGTACCGTCGGACGGGTCGACACTTCGTCGATTGCGCCGTAGAACTGATCTAGCGCAAATACCATTTGATGGAGTAGATCGACGCTCCGTCGATCAGTTTGACGGACCGTCCTTCTCACCGTAGAATGAAAGGAAACGAAAGTTTCTCACTGGAAATTTCACGACTTCGACGGTCAGATCGACACCCCGTCGATCAAATTGACGCTTCGTCGTTCGTATCGTATAATTGCCCGATGGGTCAGATTTTCTTTTATCTATGGATGACCCAAGCTCTTTTTTTTTTCATTTATCATCTTCTCCAACCCTCTCCACACGTCTAGAATCTTCCCCACACTATATCAACATAAACCTATGATAAATCAAGAATAAACACCAAAGATTAGTAGAATCAAGTGCAAGGAGGTTCTCTAGGGCTTGTGGAAGTCATGGATTCCTTTGAAATTAAAGCTAGGGTTTTCTCCAAGTGAAGTATCTTCATTCAAAGATCGTTGCTAAAAAATGAAAGGTGAGTGTTATAATCATTTCATGTTAATAAGAATATTGAGTGGTTGAAAGACTTGGATTGAGGAGGAAAGTAGAAAATGGAGCTCAAATGTGAAAATAATGGTATTTTTGAATAGTGACTTGACTTGAATGATAGTTCTTGACATATCATGGGTATAATCTTGTTATGAATGATATCAAGGATGTTAAAGAAGCATTATATGTGAATGAATACGACGTTAGGTGGTAATTATTGTTATGGATGGCTTTGAGAGGGAATTTTGAGAATTGAATAATGTCTAGCTTAGCAAAGTTATTGATTATGATATTATGGATGTTTTTTTTTAATGTTTGGGAGTTGTTATATTATATGGAGAAAATTGTAGAAACAAAGGAAGTTCTGCCCAATTTTCGTTAGCCCTTAGTCGCCTTAGCTTATCTTCAAGTATGTTCCCGGTTATCTAACCTTAGTACGAATTCTCTTGAATATAGAATTGTGAGTATTTGAGGGGAGCATTTAGTCGATAAACCTAGAGCCACGTAAAGGTATGTAAGGCTAACCCTTCTTTCATTAAGGCATGTTCCTTTGCTATATACCATATCATGGGTTCCAAAATGGCTTCTAAATGACTCCATCCCTAGAATTACTAAAGCTCATGATTCTCGATATTTTCACGATGCTATTACTTCCTTTATATAATAGTTGATCCTCTAAGGAAAGATGTAACGAAAACGATGATGATGATGATATTGATGATACTTATGGACTAGTATGTATACATGAATAAGTATGTATGGCTATTATGTAACACCGAGCTTCTATGGCCGGGTATGACGTCTATCGCGCGCACACCACTGCAGTTGGGTACAGAGGACATTGAGCCTTGGTAGGGCCAGGTATGTATAACGCTGAACTTTATCATGGTCGGGTATTTAAGACATCTATGGTCGGGTATGATACTTCTAAATGTATACATGTATGAAATGGAAGTTTCCCATTAGAAAGAGGGTAAGTAAATATGATGAACGTCGCTAGAGGTATACATGACTCTTTCATTCCGTGACTCATCTATCTTATGTTATTTCCTATGCTTTCATTATGTTATGGATTATGCTTTACATACTCAGTACATTATTCGTACTGACGTCCTTTTGTTTGTAGACACTACATCATGCCCGCAGGTGGACAGGGAGACAGACTTGATGCATGGATTACTTGTTTCAGGGACTGCATAGAAGAGCTCCATTTCATCCGGAGCTGCAGCTGTTGGTATTATTCTTTTGTGTACATACATATGGGCATGGCGAGGTCCTGTCTCGTCTATATGATGTTACATACTCTCTTTAGAGGCTCGCAGACAGCTGTCTATAGTTAGATATCCTGTAGCCTTGTCGGCTTATATTTTGTACATTATTTTGTTAGCCTCGTCGGCTTGTCTATATGGGATATAGGAATTGTTGTTCATGATGATATAAATGTGTCATTACCCAATGAGATTAGTATTATTGATGTATAGAGAGCATGAGTAGGCCATGTGGCTCACCTAGATGTGAATATGAATGTACGATAAGAGGTGCCCGGGTGGGTTAGCACTGGGTGCCCGTCATGGCCCTCCGGTTGGGTCGTGACATTTCATATGGAAGAGGAAGGTTATTACTGAGAAATTGAATATCGAATTGCCTTTCTTAATATGAATTGAGGTTGATTTTATACGGGGCATGCATTCCACATTCCATATGTTATTTGATGTGATTATCATTTAGTTGTATCTCTGTCACATACTAGATCCCTCATCACCTGAAAGGGTAGGGTAATATTGATGATTGAACCGCGAGAAATAATATGACTTGTACTTGTTGATTGCATATTGGTGATATTGTTGAGACTGATATCACGCATGACATGCTTCCATATTACTCTTATGTTGTCCTGATGGCGAGGTGAGTGATTGAGAGACTCCGAGGTCTTTGCCGAAGATTGAGAGTGACAGAGAGACTCTGAGGTCTTTGACGGAGATTGAGACTGACCGAGAGGCTCTAAGGTCTTTGCCGGAGATTGAGAGTGACAGAGAGACTTCGAGGTCTTTGCCGGAGATTAAGAGCCTCCGAGGTTTCTACTGGGGAGCACGAGGTTTACATGGACTTCGTAGGTCCCTCATGGGTCATGAATATGAGGCATTGCCATAGTATGTGTGTACGAGAGTTGATCGTGAGAGGTGACTACTGCATTGCATAGCTTTTGCATAACACGACATTGCATTGCATTGAACTCCATTTGAATTGCTATTCATGTCATTGCATGACACATTTTCTGATTGATTCTTGATTGGTGAATTATTGAGTTGTTGTTTGTAAGGTATTTATTTAGAGGCTTGGTGGAATCGAGGTTTAGAGATTTCCATCTAGGCTTATAACCTGAGATATTGAAATCCCTTGTGACTATCATTACTGCAAGACTTCTATATTTGCTATTTTTGTGACTGTGTTTGATTACTTATCTGCTTACTTGTTAGCTTCTTCTTGTTTATATACATGAACTAACCATTGTCGGCCTATGATACCTACGATCCTTTTGTTGTGCTTATACTACTCTTGCTACACTCCTTGTGGAGTATATAGTTGTTTCTAGGTGATGTTAGAAGTCTCGCAACCGTTTCGAGGCATTCGTCAGAGGTGTTTGGGTGAGCTATTCGAGATCTTACAACCCAGAGTCTCTTCTTAGATTCTATTGTTCCTTATCCTTATCCATTTTGAGTTTTTTATTTACTTCAAATTGGAAACTTCTTAGAAGCTCTTGTACGAGTCTAGACTATGTTTTGGAAAATTCTCATAATAAAAGTATTTCTTTCACATTGGTTTTAATATTTAAATTGTTAGAGTATGTTTACATATTATCGTTCCACATGTTGTATCAAATTGAGGTAGTTAGGGGAAGGGTTCGCCCACTAGGGTCTTGTGTGGGTGCCCGCATGATTCATGATTTGGGTCGTGACACTAGGCCTTCAGTAGAGGAATTTTTTCTCATTTTTATCTTGCTATGTGTTCAGATCAAGCACACATGTTCCTACTTCCTCTCAACTAGGCTTATTTGATCAGATCAATGATGATATCTAGGGACCCTAGGGATGCTTGTGTTCCTTTTGTCTTGAAGAAGTGTAGGTTGAATTTCCTTTAGTCATTCTTTGTTGATTTGCATTTGTTGGAATATGTCCATGTTCCACTGATGTCCTTTTCTCTAGGTGTTGTATGTTCTTTTCAATTTCTTGGAACCATCCTAAACATATGTCCTTGTAGTGTTCATTGTCCCCAATATGAGAGAAAAATCAATTGTATGGAATGGATACATATGTGCTCCTGGGATTATATAGTGTTTTGGATCTTTTATATCCCAGTCCATATATATATATGTTGAAATCCTATTTTTGAGCATTGATATATCTTTACTATGTTATCTCTTTACATGCTCATTATATGTGATATGTTATTGTTGTGGAGCTGAAATATATGTATTCAGGATCTTGTGAGTCCGATGTTGGGATGTTGTTGTGACCGTATGAGTTTGATGTTGGAAATACCATCTGAGTCTGAAATGATATAGAGATATGGGCCTATTGAGCCGGATTGAGAAAGTAATACGTAAGGACCATAATCTGTGGGATCGCATAAATAATCATGTGCCCGTGTGGATATGGATCTGCGTCAAGAGTCACTGGCTCGGTACCTCCTATGCGATGTGACACTAGTTGTGCAAGGAACTAGATCATTAAAAAGTGGAATTATGTAAAAATATCCCACATTTACTAATTTTATTGATCATTCCTTGCTTTACCTCATTATCTTACAAGAAGTTGTCTAATTGATTTACTTGAACTATGATACTTGCTAAATTATTGATTACTTGTTAAATACTTGCTTCCATTACTGCTATCTTAACAGAATCCTATTGGGAGTGATCAATGAGACTTACTGGATATAAATTGACTTTCGTACTCATACTACGCTTGTTGCGTTTCTATGCAAGTTTGTAACTCAGTTGCAGCATAATTTATGAGTGAGTTCTAGCGTAAAGGTTCCATCTTTGTGATGAGCCGCCTAATTTTCTTTACAATGATCACAACGTCTGTCAGTGTATGATTTGTCCTTTCTAGTCAAACTCTGTATTAGTTGACACTTGTATTTTCTTTCTAATTTTGCTCATGACAATCCAATACCTGATTTGGGGTTGTTTAGTACTCCCCCTGTCTCAATTTACATGAAGCTGTTTGACCGGATACTAAGTTTAAGAATGAGAGAAAAACTTTTTAATCTTGTGGTCTGAAAAAAGTCGAAGAAAATTTTGTGGCTAGAAATCAGTCCATTACGGGAAAAATGGGAATTTTAGAGTTAAATTATTGCTAAATAAGAAAGGTGTCATTCTTTTAGGGACTGACTAAAAAGGAAAGAGTGTCTTATAAATTTGGATGGAGGGAGTATTATGTTTGTTTTGGTTTTATAGATTCCACACTTGCATTAGATTATCTTATGTTTGAGTTATTTTATTTTGTTATGACTCTTAATGCTTCCGCGTATTTGATTTTAATTATTTACTGCTTATTTCACCAGGGGTCGCCATCACGACCAGGGGGTAATTTGGGTCGTGACAATATGCATAATTTTGCGCATACATGTTAATGTAATTTTGTCATTACCCAATCGAAGGGCCATGATGGGCACTCGGACCTAGCCTACCGAGCACCATATGACATGCGTGCATCACATAATCATACCTGAGTGGGCCATAATGCTAACTAAAAGACATCATAAACTGTAGGGGACACAAGCCCAAGAGATATATGCATATGTATATACGCCATCAAACTGAATCCAAGATATACAAGCCGACAAGGCTATCGACATAAAATGATACAACAAAATATGGACCAAGATGGTCATAGAACATCTAATTGTGCATATCTGTCTACAAGCCTCTACATGGAGTGCATAACATAATATGAACGGGATAGGACCCCGCCATGCCCAACGTACACAAAAGAATCATACCAAGCTGAACTGCAACTCCGGAACAAATGGAGTGCTCTTGTATAATCGCTGAGAAAGCAGCCTAAGGGTCTGATCCGTCTCCTTGTCTACATGTGGGCATGAACACAGCGTCCACAAATAAAAGGACGTCAGTATATATCACGACCCAACCCCGTGGGCCGCGACTGGTGCCCGAGCTGGACACCCATACACACTCACTTACCAATTCGATATATCAAGGACTTATCCGTATTCAGCATACATTAAGTTATACAGATACTGAGATCAGATGTCGTCTTAAGCGGTCACATATAGCAAAATATCATACAGAAGCCGGCAAGGCTGGCGGAAAACACATCGCCCAAATATATACATACATATACATACATACGGGCCGTTTCGGCCGTCACAGCAAACAGAACCGCTTAAGACGCAAATTACAGACATAACCAAACAATAACGACCCATGACCCACATATATGTCTACATGCCGCTACAAACAACAACAAAAACATATGACGGGACAGGGCCCCGCCGTAACCCAAATAGTCATATACATATACAGAAACATGTGCAACAAAAGATCTGTATCAAAAGTATGGGCTCCGGATCAAAGGAGCACTCCAAAGTAGCAGAATAGGTATCCTAGGCTGGCGGATTACCACACTGAGCGTCTGTACCTGCAGGCATGAAACGCAGCCCCCGAAGAAAGGGGGTCAGTACGAAATAGGTACTGAGTATGTAAAGCATGAAATACAATAACCAAGATCATAACGGAAAAATACGAAGTATGGAAAATGAGTATAAAAATAAATATATCAAGAAGCTCGTTTTAAAACACAAAGGATGCATATATACAAAAGTCATGCATAGGGCTCAGGAACGTGGTCGCCACTCCGACGCTGGCGCCACAATACATCATACTCTAGAAGGTTTCAAATCTCCGTACAACCCCGACACATCGTAACATCATAGCACATCATAACATCATAACACATCATATGCCATATCACATCATAACGCCGTATATAAGTGGTACCCGGCCCTATGGCGAGGGACTCGGGAACCGTAACACATCATACTGCCGAATATAACATAGTGCGCACGACGACAAAACCGGCCCGGGACCCGGCGAACGATATAATAGTAGTATGCACGAGCAGAGTAGTGAGAAACCATATGCACATAAATCAAGACTCGATGGATAAGTATACTTACCGACCCCTGAAGGCTCAGAAACGAGTTTCGGGTCAATCCGACTTAGTATGAGAAAGTTACGAGCGTTTGAAGTACAAAACGTACTATAAGCGTTTCAGAAGCCATTTTTTGGAAAATCAAAGCCATAATCATGTCAAGTACCTTTCGGATATCATTGTGGATCAAATCAAATAGAGCTTTTGGGACTATATGTACGTATCAAAATATATCAAAGGCTCGATGGAATAATCGAACGTGTTAACACTTGGAAAATCAAAACGTTAGTCATATCCATTATCTTTCGAATGCCATACGGAAACATATTAACCGAACCTCGGACATCATAGATACACATCAAAACCATACGAAACAGCTTATGGGAATCAAGAACGCTAGCCATCCTAGTGGCTATAAGAATAGGAATCTCTTTGAAGTCATACATATACATCATATACTTGTTTCATAAGGATCATGCCAAAGAAAGAAAGGTTAGGCTTTACAAACCTCGCTCGCTTCCTAAGCTAATCCCGACTCTAGTCTCGGGCTCCCCAAGATCTACAATAACGTCATTAAATACCAAACGTTAGCTACAAGTACTTAGAAATTCAATTCTAACTAGCACTTGTCTACAGAAATTTCGGCAGCATCTCCCCTGTAAATACAACAACCCCGAGAATTCAACTCGGCCAAATTTATCCACAACCATGCCAACAATTATTTCAACAATACCAACAATCAATTTGAAACATATTCTAACATTAGTAACCCGCACAACATTCAAACAATCCAACCAAACTCCATTCCACCCGAAACTCTACAAATGCAACAAAAGCCACAACAACACATTTCCTTCTTTCAAATTCATAAACTACAACAACAATTCACACTTTAGCAACTTCATTCTCATAACTACATAGAACCATATTAGAATCACATTAATTCTTACAACAACCCATAACCAATTACAATGTCAACTTGAACCATTAAACTTTCATTTACATCATAGAGTCCACAACAACACAACTAACATACTAGGTAAACTTAATTCATCTCTTCTCCACCATACAACACCCACACGGTCACAATACTACACCCACACCCACACGGCCACACACAACACACATTATTTCCATGATTTTCATTCATTTATACATACTCCAACATACATAAACCTTCCATAACATATAAAAGAAGATTAATTCTTACCTTTTTCCTTAATTTCCCTCTTGACTAGAATTTTGGACTTGCAACAAGGAGTAGTTTTCTTGCTCCAACAATTATACCACGTTAAAGAGCACCTTTGAATTAGTAGGAATACTAGAAGAATATATTTTTTGGGTCAAGATTGAAGGCTTCAAAATTTTTCTTCTTTCTTTTTTTTCTTGTCCGAAAGGCCCTTCTCACTTTGGTCTCAAGTTCTTTTTCTTGAATGTTCTTGAATTGGAGATGACAAAATAATAATGGGTCATCCCTATTTATTACTTATTTTAGCTTTCATATGGGCCTTGGCCCATGCACCCTTGGCCGGCCACACTTGGCCATTTTTCAAGCCCAAATCTTTTTTTTTCTTTATTCCAAGCCCATTTTATTTCATGACAAATTTTTGTAATTCATGAAATCTATTTTCCTAATTTCCAATTTTGCCCTTAGCCTCCCTCAATATTTCCACATCAATATTTTCATGAACAACTTATGTATTAAACAAGATCAAAATATAGCCTTATCTTTAACTTGTCGCAATTATCTCAAATTATCTGGATGTGAAAAATACGGAATATAACAGTATGAATAATGTACCGAGTATGTAAGACATGATATTGACATAATAAAGATATGGAAATAACATGGGATAAAAGGGAAATAACCTGTACATCTGGATGCCTCTTAAGGCGGATACCATGCATGGTTTCTTTTAAAAAAACATTTTCATGCACACACACACACACACACACACAGATATATATATATATATATATATATATATATATAATACCATACCCGGCCATAATAGGCTTGGTGTTATTCGTACCCGTCCATGATAGGCTCGGTGTTATTCGTACCCGGTCATGATAGGCTCGGTGTTATCCGTACCCGACCATGATAGGCTAGGTGTTATCCGTACCCAACTGCAGTGGTGTGCATAATAGGTACCGTACTCGGCCGACTATAGCGTGGCTCGGTGTCAGAAAATAGCTACACACATATATAAGCATGCATGAGATCCCAAAGAAACATTACAATTCTATCGGAGTGACGTAAGGTCGGTAAGCCTCTGGTTTTCATTATGGAACTATCATCTGGAACATATCTCACCTTGAAGGAACAATAACCAAAAGATGAGATCAACATAAATAAACAAGATTAATAATCATAAGACACGATCAATAATCATGAGACAAAGATCAATAATATCATAAGAACGTCAAGACCCATAATATCATAATAACATCAAGAACCATAGCCAAAAGATTATATGCAAACTAGGCTCAAATTAATCTGAAAACTTGCTTCATAATCAATTCTTAACCAGTACTTCAACACAACACTTTATGCCCTTTTCTATCATTATTCTCTTCACTTAAGGACTTACTAAACCTCCAAATCTACTCAACACAAGTAATAAGATGAAGATAATACCTTATACTTGAAAGGCTTCAATTCACACAACTTGCTTCAAGACCAAATTCACCACAACTCCAAGTAGAAGCAAGAGTAACTACTTTCTATGAACTAGTTGAGGATTCTTGAACATGATCTTCTCTTTATATGAATTGGGATGTTTATGGATGTTTGAGAGAGCTTAGAGGGTCTGGTTTTGGTGAAATAATGAACCCAAGTCACGGCCCCTTTAACTTATAACAAAAGGGATAAATTCCACCGCCTCAATTTCACAGTCACTTGCACGGATCGTGAATAATTTCACTGGCCGTGAAAGTGGCAGTGAAATCAGTCCAGTGGCTCCTCTCTATTACCTCCAATTCATGTGGCCAACCACCATTTTCACAGCCCATGAAATTATTCACGGTCTATGAAAATGATCTCCGTCCAATTTTCTGACGAAACGTATTCTCCAATTCGTTTAACGTCTAACCTTTGTAATCTTATTCAAACATGTTTAAGAACTTATACATCTCTGAGATAAACCTATAGACCTTATACATAACTCTTCAATGACTTCTAATAAGAGCCTACGACAACCTACTTAAGACGAAATCTTAACGTAGACGAAAATGGGAAGTATAACATTCTTCCCCCCTTAAGAACATTCATCCTCGAATGTTAAGTTCCTAGGGGTTTTATAACTTTTTTGGTAGAGTTTCCCCTGTAACTGTACTACTACCAACCTGTCACATCAACCTAAAATATACAACGCCACACAGGGCCACAACAAGCAATAGTAATAATAGCCTCACACGACCAGTACTCATAAGGAATGAAACAATACACAGCTGAAGGCAATGGTGTCTCTGCTTGGATCTCCTCTAGAAGTGGAAATAAGTACGGATACCTGGACCTCATATATTCTTTAGCTTACCAGGTCATCTCCTCGACATTCTATTTCTCCAGGTAACTTTAACTGAAGCTACATCTTTATTCCTTAATCTCTGAACTTGTCTATCTAAAATAGCAATAGGAACCTCTTCATATGATAGTTGCTTGGTGACCTGAACATCATCAACATGTACGACTCTGGAAGGGTCTCCAATACATTTACGAAGCATCGATACATGAAAGACCGGATGGACTAATTCTAAGTCTGGGGGTAAATCTAACTCATAGGCCACTTGGCCCACTCTACACACGATCCTGTAAGGTCCAATGTATTGAGGACTAAGCTTACCCTTCTTACCAAATCTCATAACACCTTTCATAGGTGATTCAAGAATAACTAGTCATCAACCGAGAATTCTAAGTCTCGTCGGCGATTATCTGCGTAAAACTTCTCACGACTCTGGGCTGCAAATAATCGATCCTGAATAAGCTTGACCTTCTCTACTGCTTGCTAAATTAAATCTAGCCCCACTAACTTAGACTCCTCCGCTTTGAACCATCCAATGGATGACCTACACTTCCGCCCATACAAAGCCTCTTACAGGGCCATCTAGATACCGGAATGCTAGCTATTATTATACGCGAACTCAATAAGCGGAAAATGATCATCCCAAATACCTCTGAAGTCTAACACACATGCCCGCAGCATATCCTCGAGGATATGAATAGTAAGCTCAGCCTGTCCGTCTGTTTGGGGATGAAATGCGGTGCTAACACTCACCTGAGTCCCCAAACCCTTCTGGAAAGACCTCTAGAAATTAACTGTAAACTGCTCACCCCTATTGGAGATAATGGATACCGGTGTTGGCACCTAATATTTTACTTCCTATAATTTATTTTAATTTTCCAGATTCATTGAATATCAAACAGAGTAAAATGTGTATTTCTTACTGGTGAAAATGATTTTTATGAAACTATTCCGGTAATATTTTGCCATTTCATTTGGAAAAATAATCAGTAATATTACAAATCATTTAGGAATTAATCTACACATTTTTGTAGTTAATATAAAACATTTGCTAAATTTTATTATCAAAAAATCAATTAGCAAGAATTTTACTCCTTTTAATTCAAGGAAATCTGATTAATTAAATAAGTTAGTCTTTTTACCTCTAAAAAAATTAGTTTAACTTTCATGCATTTTGTAGGAATTAATCATAGTTGATCATGTGTTTAATTGTGATTAATTTCACAAAAAACTACTTATTTTGTGGCTAATCATGGCTATAATTGAAATAATCAATTGTCAGCCAATTCATGGATTAATTCAATTAAGGTCACTTTTGCAGAATTAGCTTTTAATTAGCCAATTTAGTTATAGTGGTCCTAATTTAAATGTTCAATTAATGGACATTATTTAAATTTGGCTACTTGTTTAACTTTTGCATATGTGCCTCTCCATATATATATATACGAGATATACGCATGTGTATATCAAGTATACACATGTGTCAAGTGGACTGGCTCTTATTTCATTTTCAGATTGGCCGAGTCCAGCCCAATACAGGGCCAGACCTGGCCCATTGAATATAAATATATATATACGCACATCCTCAACCAAACAGACCCTTTAAGAGGTCATTTGCTTTCAACCTAGGGTTTCGAAACCCTAGGAGGCGCCACCCCACACCCTTTCTGTCTCCTTGCGTCACTATGCCGGAAACGGCAAAGGAAAGGCCCCACATCGAGTTTTAGACTATTGAATGGCTAAAAATGGCAAGACCATTTATTGCTCTGCCATTTTTCACCTGTTTCCATCGTTGTGCCCCCCAAACAAGATATTGTTCCTCTCATTTTTTGCTTTTTCTGCATCATAAAGTTCAAATTAGTACGAATCCTTAATGGATTTTGTCTTACCCTCATTTGAATTCTCGAATCCCATTGGTTCGTGAAGAATCAAAAGGATTGACTCGACTTAGGTCAAATCTGACCCTTCATTGTTTGTTTGTTTCTATTCTGAGCCATTGAATGTGAGAATTAAGGGTCTCATGCCTAGAATTTGTAAAGTCCCACATCGAATTTGGTGAGGGATTGGGGATTTTTGGGTTTTTATATAAAGAACCCCTAATTCATACAATTGAGGGATCGAATATCATCTATATTCACAAAAAAAAAAACTCGAGATACCTAAGTTTTGGCATTTTTTCTTTGAAACTTTAATTTTCTCGAGTAAAGTTTAGTTTTTAAATATTTTCTCTTTGTTCTTGTTTGTGTGTGGCTTTGAGCAATTTGTGTTTGAGGAGTAAAAGCATCTTCCAACTCCATTCTCAATGACGGGTTGAACTTCAAAAAGGTAACCCCCTTTCTTTTTAGTTAATTTTTAGTATTTATGTCTGAAATTGCTATTATGTGAGTTTATTTTCCTAGTAGATTAATTTTTAGTTTAATTTTGTCTTTAGTTTAGGACTGTTTAGGTGTTAATCATGTTATTTGGTTATTTTTAGTCTAGATTAGTTTGTTTATTAGTCATGCTTATGTGTTTAAACTAGATTGGTTATTCATAACTTACATTAACCCTGTTTGTTCAATGTAAGATTTAAAATCTGGTACCTCTATTTGATCCTGTCAAAGTACTTACTTGTTTAAATTAGTTGATGCATAGTTTGTGAATCATGCCTAAATACTTGGCATTGATTTCTGTTAATATGTAAAAGTTGTTTACTTGCTTGTTTGAGATTAAGACTTGTAGTTGTTGGCCATACATGAGAATGCTTACATGTGTTCTGAGGTCCATTAATCTATACTATTGATCATGCCTGCTTTCCTTAAAATTGTTTGAGTTTGTTTGGTTCATGATCTTTGTTGATCATGGTTATACACGTAATTGATTTTTAAAAGGTTCTTTGGTATATGTTTGTCTCTTAAAAGTCTGTTGAATCATATTTGTGGTTTGTTATGGTTTGGTCTGTGTAACTATTTCTAGTTGAAGGTTGCAACACTGTTTAAGAGATGCTACATATGTTTCACCTGAGTAAATCATAAGTCCATAACTCATTTAACAAAGTCTTTATTGTGTACTGCTTAACTCTATCTGTTACTCTAGATAATAATAAACACTTTAGATTAACCTGCAGTAGATCATTGAAACTGGGATTGTCTGAAAACAAAATGTTGTCCTATGGTATTGTCACACCCCAATTCCGGAGTGACGTGACCGGTACCCGAAGCCAAACTAAGCCCGAGCGAACCACTCTAAATCTGAAACCCTGGGGAGTGAACCCCAACTTAAACTGATAAGGTCTAATCTGGAGATACATAAAAACACTGACCATCTCTTCTGAATTGGGAGCACACCCAAAATGTATACATATATAACTGAGCAAGCTGAGGAGGCTGCTTTAATGGTACAAAACCAACAGCATCCAACAGACATGTACAAGCTGACAAGGCTTTCACACTAACATATTATTTACAGTACTCGTCTACAAGCCTCTAGGGAGATGTGTGACTGTACTATACAATCTGGAATCAAAAGGAAAGACTCCAAAGGACCTGGCAACTCCGAACAGAAAGGGAGCTCATCGATCAGCAGATATATGATTATGCCTACTCGGAAGGTCTATCTGCCTGTCGATCAACACCTGCAGGCATGAATACAGCGCCCCTAGACAAAGGGACGTTAGTACAAATTGTCACGACCCAAACCGATGAGTCGTGACGAGTGTCTGACCTCTAGCGACCAAACACCCCTAAACACGTATCTAAACCATACTGAACATCAAGGGCCCATAAATGGCATAAACTAATCTCATGAAAGGGAAACATCAAAACTCAGTACAATCTGTATATACACATACATATTGAAAAATAGTTCAAACCAGCTAGGTCACTACATATACTGTACACAAAAGAATGGGAGCCGACAAGGCTACATCATCTGACTAGTACATACAACTGTCTACAGACCTATACTGGAATGAAAGCTGTAGAAAGGACGGGACAGGGCCCCGTCATACCCATATGCATGTACATCTAAAAGGCTACCATACCAAAATAAACTGCAACTCCGGATCAATGGAGCGCACTGACCACTGCTGGATAAAAGTCCTACTAAGCTGGACCACGTGGCGATCTACCTGAACCTACGGGCATGAACGCAGCCCCCGAGCAACCGGGAGTCAGTACAGATAATGTACTGAGTATGAAAGGCATAAGAATAATCATGTACATGTAAGAAGCATGAATAGAATCTGAACTCATAAGCTGAAGTAACTATCTGCATAAATTTATATAACTGACTGTGCCTCTGTGGGCGCACAATATGCATGCTCTCAATGATGATCATGCTCATATACATAAATATAGGTCATAATGCTGAGGAACGTTCAGCCCGATCCATATATCATATAATAGTAATGCCGAGGAACATACGATCCGATCCATATATCATATAATAATATTGCCGAGGAACGTACGACCCGATCCATATATCATATAATAGTAATGCCGAGGAACGTACGGCCCGATCCATATATCATATAATAATATTGCCGAGGAACGTACGACCCGATCCATATATCATATAATAATATTGTCGAGGAACGTAAGGCCCGATCCATATATCATATAATAATATTGCGTATATAACGCCTTCTGGTCACGAGTCAATGTGCATATGAATATGGATGCAATGCATAAATGAAGTGAATACATAGAACTCTCGGAGTGACATGAGGTCGTACTATCTCCGATGAACATTCTTTGAGCTAACATCATCAATATAAGAAATATCAAGACCCATGAACAGAAGGAACAATCATAGACGTGGCATAAAAACATCAAACACTGAAATACTCCTAGTGCTTCTAAGAGTGGAGTAATATGGAAGCTTGCTTACTCGTTTGTTGGTTCATATCATAAGATCATGCCAAAAGAAGGAAAGGATAGCTTTGCATACCTTGAAGTATACCTAATCGTCCTACCTCTACTTCTCGAACTTGCAAGTTTACAATTAAGATAACATAGGCCTTAATTAGACTATTTACCTCGCTTACTAAGCATTCTCAAATACATATATATCTTAACGAATTATAGACACTAATTTCCCTTGTAGGCTTACAACTCTTCAACTTCTCATTCGATCCAATACCAACTACAATACCCACAGCAACAATGACAACACATATATATCATAATATACTCAAATCCATTTCCAATCATCTCTTAAAATATCCCCGAGTCACTATAATACCCTTCATCAACTTACCACTTCCATAAGTATCCTCTCTCTACTTAAAATCACTAAAACTCTTGATAATAAACTCAAGTACAAGAGTAGAAATCATTTACATACCTTGAGAGGTCTAAGATTCCAAAGATCAACTTCAACTCCAACCCCCTAAGCTTCACAACTTGAAGAAACCCTAGGAACAACCTTCTTCTTGACAAGCATGGGTTCACGGGCTAGGATCTTATCAAATCTCCACTAATAATGATGGAAAATATTGGGAGAGAAAATATTAGGGTTTTCTCTGACTTGGACTGGAGGAAAATGAAAAATAATTCATGAACAACATATTTATACTCGGAATTAAAAAGGCTATAGCGGTGCGGTTCGACGAGTGGGTCGAAGACCCATCGTCGTGTAAACTTGCTCCGTCGACTTGTGCCTGTAGATGAAAGGCTGCGAAACTCTGTCGACGCCGCACATCGACGGTCTCTATTCCAAAGGCATACCTGGCTAGGAAACCATAGGTTCTCCTACGACGAAAACGAGAGGTGTAACACAAATAATGTACCAAATATGTCAGACAAGATAACAGTTGAAATAAAGTAACAAGTTATACTCTGGATATTTCAAGAAAACATCTGGAAGTACTCCACCTAGGTTAACGTTCTTCTAAGGAAAGATAACACAACTTTATAGATATAACTCCGTGACCAGAGGGTCAGGCGTAGATAACTCCATGACTCATAGGCCAATCAACTCCATGACCCGTAGGTCAGGTAATAACTCCGTAGCTCATAGGCTAGGTAATAACTCTGTGGCTTATAGGCCAGGTAATATAAAATGTAAATATATGTATAACGTGCATGTGCTAAAAAGTACCGACTTTGTAACTTGTCTCCTCTATCTCTTTATGAACTCTAGGGCATAGGAAGGGGATGTGGCCCCTCAGAAAGAATAACATAACACTCGGAAACTAGAAAACAATATGACAAGCTCTACTTTGACAAATCTCGAGTCATACGGTTTATCACGCTCTTACCATATATCGAAACATGCCAAGAAAAGAAGGAACAACCTTAACATACCTGATTGATCTCCTACGAATTAATGCTTGTTCTCCCGAACTTGTAAATCTACATTCAAGAGATTATACTACCGTTAGACTTATCGTCATATGCCTATCTCAAGTCCTTAAACCGAACTCCTTTAGAATCTGTCAAAATTCGGGCAGCATCTCCCCTGTTTATATCCCTAGCTCGAAATTATAATTTCAACAACCAACACAACAAAAACAACAACAACACCAATAACATCATCCTCAATACCAAAATATTCTGTAAAACATTCCACACGATGTTTATCCAATTTTTCAACAAACAAATTCGCTACACAACTATATAATAACTTTATCTCCGTAATTAAACCTAAATAAATACCAACAAAGAAAGATTCATACCTTACTCCCGCTAAAACCGTTATGTCTTCAATATTCACCTTGAATTCCAGCTGAAATTCACCGTAATACGATATTATAATTGCAACTATACGCCGTTGGAACCTGAATCCGGAGTTTAAACTTGATTTGGGCTAAAATTTGGGGTTTGGAACTTGTGCGGAATTTTCAGAATATTTGGGGATTTTTCTGTGGTGTTTTAATGAAGAAAAGGGGTAAGGCCCCCCTTATATAGAGTTCCAGAAACTTCCCAAACCGACTTAAAATTTGCTCAGCGCGTTCGCGTGGGTTTTGGGCAAGTTCGCTCAGGCTTATTTTACTGCCTGCGCGTTTGTTCAGTAAAAAGGTCATAACTCTTGATTTCGATATTGTATGAGGGCCCAAGACCTATGGTTGGAAAGATATTTCAATTAGCTACAACATTCATTTTTGGTGTGTTTCCAAATTCCAAACTTATAATGGCGTTGTGGCCTCTTTAAGTCAGATCATCCGAAAACGTATCCTTAAATCATCCTTTTGGAGGGCTTATGCCAAATGCTCATATTTGGCTTAAGGGTCCTTCTTAAGACTTTCTAAACCCCCCAAGTACTACTCATATAATTTTTCATATGTCCTTTTTAAAACCCCAGCATGTGGGCCCCACCTTAACCTACAGTTACGAGGGCTATTCATCAAGTAACGTATTAACTGATTTACACCATACGGTCTCCAAATGTCATAAATATGTTATTCTTATACTCATATAATATAATCTTCATCCCTAATCCTTGCATAACTTTACGCTCCCTTGAGCTCATACTAAGCCGTCTACAGTCTTGGTAACGCGAAATTTTCTGGGGTGTAACATCCTTCCCCCCTTAGGAACATTCGTCCTCGAATGTTAAACTCGTAGGAATTCTACGAAAATTTCGCCAGAGTTTCTCCGGTAACTATACCACTACGATCTTGTCACAACAATCCAAAATATACAGTGCCTCACAGGGCTATAACAACAACGACAACAATGGTCCCACACGACCAAGGAACTATAAGAAGGAAAGTGTTAAGCAGCTGAAGACAATGTCGTCTCTGTCTGAACTTCTTCTGGGGGTGGAAACAAATGAGGGTACCTTGATTTCATATCTTCCTCAGACTCCCAAGTCAGCTCTTCTTTATTATCGTTCTTCCAAAGAACTTTCACCGAGGCTATATCTTTAGTCCTTAGCGTCCGAACTTGCCTATCCAGGATTGCAATGGGAACCTCTTCATATGATAGTCGTTCGGTAACCTGGACATCATCGATGGGCACAACTCTCGACGGATCTCCGACACACTTACGGAGCATGGATACGTGCAAGACTGGGTGTACGGACTCTAGGTTGGAAGGTAGATCCAACTCATAAGCTACATTGCCTACTTTACGAATAATCCTATAAGGCCCAATATATCGAGGGGTAAGCTTACCCTTTTTACCAAATCTCATGACGCCTTTTGTCGGAGACACCTTTAGGAATACCCAATCATTAGCTTGGAACTCCAAGTCTCGTCATCGATTATCCACATAAGAATTCTGTCGGCTTTGGGCTGTTAATAATCGATCTCGAATAAGCTTAACTTTGTCCACTGCTTGCTGGATTAAGTCTGGCCTTACTAATTTCGACTCTCCCACTTCAAACCATCCAATTGGTGATCTGCACTTCCGCCAATACAAAGCTTCATACGGGGCCATCTGAATACTAGAGTGGTAACTATTGTTGTACGCAAACTCAATAAGAGGCAAGTGATCATCCCAATTTCCCCCAAAATCTAACACACATGCCCTTAACATGTCTTCAACGGTCTTAATGGTACGCTCATCCTGTCCGTCTGTCAGGTAATAACTCCGTGGCTCATACGATAGGTAATATAAAATGTAAATATATGTATATCGTGCATGTGCTGAAAAGTACCAACTCTGTAACATGTCTCCTCTATCTCTCTATGAACTCCAGGACATAGGCAAGGGATGTGGCCCCTCAGAAAGAATAACACAGCACTCGGAAACTAGACAAAAATATGACAAGCTCTACTTTGGCAAATCTCAAGCCATACGGTTTATCATGCTCTTACCATATATGGAAACATGCTAAGAAAAGAAGGAACAACATTAACATACCTGATTGATCTCCTACGAATTAACGCTTATTCTCCCGAACTTGTAAATATACATTCAAGAGAAATTATACTACTGTTAGACTTATCTTCATATGCCTATCTCAAGTCCTTAAACCAAACTCCTTTAGAATCTTTCAAAATTCCGGCAGCATCTCCCCTGTTTATATCCCTAGCCCGAAATCATAATTTCAACAACCAACACAACAACAACAACAACAACACCAATAACATCATCCTCAATACCAAAATATTCCGTAAAACATCTCACACGATGTTTATCCAATTGTTCAACAAACAAATTCGCTATACAACTATATAATAACTTTATCTCCGTAATTAAACCTAAATGAATACCAACAAAGAAAGATTCATACCTTACTCCCGCTAAAACAGAGATATCTTCAATATTCACCTTGAATTCCAGCCGAAATTCACCGCAATACGATATTATAATGGCAACTATACGCCGTCGGAACCTGAATCCGGACTTTAAACTTGATTTGGACTAAAATTTAGGGTTTGGAACTTGTGGGGAATTTTCAAAATATTTGGGGTTTTTCTGTGGTGGTTTGATGAAGAAAGGGGGTAAGGTCCCCCTTATATAGAGTTCCAGAAACTATCCAAACCGACTTAAAATTTTCTCAGTGCGTTCGCGTGGGCTTTGGGTGCGTTCGCGCAGGCTTATTTTAATGCCTGCGCGTTCGTTCAGTAAAAAAGTCATAACTCTTGATCCTGATATTGTATGAGGGCCCATGACCCATTGTTAGAAAGCTATTTCAATTATCTACAACTTTCAATTTTGGCGTGTTTCCAAATTCCAAACTTATAATGGCGTTTTGGCCTCTTTAATTCAGATCATCCGAAAACGTATCCTTAAATCATTCTTTTAGAGGGCTTATGCCCATATTTGGCTTAAGGGTCCTTTTGAAGACTTGCTCAACTTCTCATGTACTACTCATATAACTTTTCATATATCCTTTATAAAACCTCAACATGTGGGCCCCACCTTAACTTACGGTTACGAGGGCTATTCATCAAGTAACGTATTAACTGATTTAGAGCATATGGTCTCCAAATGTCATATATATGTTATTCTTATACTCATATAATATAATCTTCATCCCTAATCCTTGTATAACTTCACTCTCCGTTGAGCTCATACTAAGCCGTCTATAGTCTTGGTAATGCGAAATTTTTCGGGGTGTAACAGGTATTGAGGTATTTGTTTACTTTTCATGTGTGATCTGCTTAAAAATCCTATGCCCCGCTTACTTAAGTTTCCGGGTCAATTGAGACCTGTTGTTTTAAACTGCTTACACTTAGCTTATACATGGTCAAAATCTGTTATACTTGAATATATGGAAGAGGATTAGGAATTCATTAATAAGGAGTGTTCACTTAAATATGTGAGATTATAGGTGTGACTTACCTAGGACCAAGAAAAAAGGGACAAGACATAGAGTTTCTAGTCAAACTCAGTCAAGTCCTTCTCTATTTTGGTTGCTGGGGTTCCCCTAGATGAAATCATATATTATGAGACCCTCTAGAATAAATAAGAGGATTATATACCCAAGCTATGCAAGTTTGTTGAAACAATCCTTTAAAATTTAAGTTTTCATTTCCAAAAAGGGTGTAGAAATCTGTGGTTTAGTAAAGCTATGTGTTTTATGACTTTGCTGGGTTGATTTCCATGAAAATCCCATCCCTTCTTCCCTTGTATGTTGATGATATATGTGCTATATACTAGGTTTATACAAAATATTCATGACTTGTATACACTTTGGTGTATACAAGGAAGTATATTTTGTATACCATTTGAAATAAATTCTGAAACCTGTTTGTTTATGCTAAGTTTTGGCCAAATCTGCCCCCTTTTAAGTATTCCCTTTGTGGGCTTACTTTGATTTTAATATCACTTAGTTTTAGTGCTTGACCTGTTTGGGCCTAGTCATATCTGTTCCTTTTTGGCTTTGAGAAAATTGTGCTAGTTGTTTGTCTAAAACTTGTTAAGGATATATATGGACTATGTATGCGTATCTGTGTATCCATGCTTGCTTTAATGTTTTACTTAGTCTGTAAATTTCTTCTTAGTCTCATCAGATAGTCTAGACACTTTCTAACCCTCAATTTCGTCTTCACCTTTGTGCGTTTGCATGTGAAATGTCGTGGGCTGCTTGGGCCGCTCCTTCGCATTGAAACCTGTTGGGCCTGAAGCTCAACAACACTGTTTTTGATCGAGTCCGCGTAACAATATAAAGGGAAGCAAATATTGGTGAAGAAGGCCCAACCATGGGTGAAAATAGTTACTAGTGGGCTTGGGTAGGCCCATCAGTCCAAAATCTTATCCCTTCTTTATTTATTTATATCATGTATGTGTATGTATTGTATATGTAAACAAATTGTATGTCATATTGGAACCCTATAGGAGTTAGAACTTAGGAGAAGACACTTTGTATATTTAGGAAGTCGCATAAAATGTTTTCAAATTGTACTGAACTTGAAACTTGCATGAAACTGGCACTCGATTGGATTTTCTCAAAGTCTAAAACTGGTTCAATATTTTTCATATAAGACCAAACGATTTTCATAAGACGATTGGGTAATAAAAGAATTTGGGCTTTCTGTCTCATGAAATCTGGTGACAAAAATGGTAACGTTTTGGGCTTTGAGCCCGTTACTGAAATTTCAAATTTATTAATTGGACTTTGAATATGGTTTGGGCTAAAAACAAAAAAATAGAATTTTGAGGACTATTTTTTGGATTATGTTTGATAAAAGGTATTTGTTCAAATTCAGTTAAGTTGTAAGAAAAAGGGCCTTAAAAATCTGAGTTTTTCTAGAAAACAACAAAAGATTTTCAGTATAAACTTGGGCTAACTTTCAGAACAAGGGAATCAGACTTTGGGGCCAAAAGCCCAAAACTTAAGGGATAAAAACAAAGAGAATTATACGTGGGCCAAATTCAAGGATAAGGTGGCTTTGGATGAATATGAGTTGACTTGTATGAGCTTCAATTAATAACATGGGCTAAATAAAAACTTTTCAAATTTCTCTCTCTCTCTCTCTCTCTCTCTCTCTCTCTATATATATATATATATATATATATATATATATAGACACACACACGCACACATATCAAAAGGGATATATATTTTCATTTATATAATAAAAACCTATTGCCTATTTTGGAGGGGGGGGGGGGGGTTGTTAACATTGTTCTTATTTTGTAGGTGTCGATAGATTTACAATTTGACATGGTCATCAACACATTGGATTTATTGCACATGTGGTGGAATTGGTTGAGTTAAGAGGAGAAAAGGGAAATTTCTTGCCATTTAGGGAACCCAACCTCGATAATGACTATGAAGAGTTGTAGATAGTTAATAGAAGTGATCACCGGATTTTAGGATCGGGATAGAATGGTTTTTCGCTTTGGGATGATGTGAAAATGTCCCCGACTTTGGAAGAGCTAAGAGACGTCTTGACCAGTGTAGGATTGGGTCTAAAAAGAAGAAAGAAACCCGATAACCATGTCCTAATCCCAGAAAAATCAACCTACTACGAAATACTCAAAATACTTTCCTTATCCCACGCTAATTGGGCGCATGGACCAACTATACCCTTTAGAGAATTATACACACAATTCGGTTACCCAAATGGATTTATGGAACACCCAGCCAAATTTAAAACTTATGCCAAATGGGACGCTACCTGACCCTTAGCCTTTGCCATATGATTTTTGGGACTCATGGTCCTTACCAAAGACGCTATATTATCCGTAGACACCCGAATCATTTCAGTGACCCATGCCATCATTTATGGCATAACATGCCAAGAAGACACCTGTCACACCCCGACTTTACTAGGGTGTGATGGGCACCCGACCCCATATTCGGAGCCGAGCGAACCCGCTGGCTCTTACGACGTGCATAATATCTTTGGACTCTTAAATCAAATAAGAATGAAATACATAGTAAGCTTTCAGAATCTTTCTTTTCCCTCGTACTCAAATCAAATGGAATCTGTAACCACATGGACTTTATAACATAACATAAGGTGACACATCGGCTAGTGGAGCCGTTTACAATACCGACACTCTATACCCGCGACTCTGTCTGCAAAGTCTCTAACTTCGAACAAGACATCATAGCATAGTACTCCGACCCAGCAACACTCCAGAGCAAGTGGAGCTTGCCAACTCCGCTAGAATGTCTTCTATAATGGCGTCTACTCATCTGGGTGTACCTGCGCGGCATGAAACGCAGCCCCCGAGGAAAGGGGGTCAGTACGAGTAATGTACTGAGTATGCAAGGCATGAATAGTAACATAGTAAGGGATATAAATATGAATAATAACGGAATAGAAATATAGAGCATATCATGAGATGAAAGAGTAACCTGTACATCTGAGTGCCTCTTAGGGCGGATGCCATGCATGCTTAGTGCTGCGGAACGTGCAGCCCGATCCATATATATACATATATACATATATCCATAGTAATACTTTCTTTGAAAACATTTATTTTTCATATATATAGAAAATAGAACATATCATATTGCCGAGGCGTCGGCAGCCGATCCATTTAACCACATATGTCCCGCGTCCGGGATGATATCATGTCATATAATACCAGCTGATCAGGTGGATACGCGTATATAACGCTCTGGCCCTCTTTCCCATCTTCCCCATATACATATGCATGTATCATGTACATATACCAGCGTCTATAGCGCTCTGGCCCTTTTTCCCATATTCCCCATATACATATACATATATCATATACGTATATCATGTAAGCAGCATGCAGGAGAGCCCAAGAAAGTCATGTATCTATCGGAATGACGTAAGGTCGGTAACCTCCGATTACATTATCGAATAATCATCCCGACTTTGTCTCACCTTGAAGCAACAATTATTATAAGATGACACTAGCAACGAGTAACAGCGTACATAAACCGACACCTGAAGGCTCAGAAACAAGTTTCGGGTCAATCCGCTTTAGTATAAGAAAGTTATAAGCGTTTGAAGTACATAACCTTTTACGAACATTTCGGAAGCCATTTTTGGAAAATCATTCTTATCATAGTCATCATAGAAATATTCTCATCCTCAACATCATCAGTGTCATTGTAAAACATATTCATCTTTATTGTCATAAGATCTTACAAAATCATAAACCTCTATTTTGTAGAATACAGACACTTTTCGAAAAAGACATTTACGAGTTATCGGGAAGAGAATCATGCCTTGAAATCATAAACATCTAACTTTTGAAAACGAGAAAGATACGGAAACAATTATAAGATCATAACATCGGGATCATGCCTTGAAAGAAAAGGGACGAGCCTTAACATACCTGCTCCACGTCCTATTAGCTACGCATAATTGTCCAAGCTCGTTATCGCTAGTCTACATTCAAGAAGATTGACGCACTCATTAGATTCATCACCATATACTTGTCTTAATTCTTTAAATGAATTCATACATAATCTGCCGAAATTTCGGCAGCACCTCCCCTGTAAATACACCTTCCCCGAGAATCTGACTCGGCCAATCTATCAACAACAATACCATCAATCATACCAACAACATCAACAATCAATTCAAGACGCATTCTAACATTAACAACCTTTGTCATACAATTCAACGACATTTCATTTTTATTCAATTCAATTCACATAACATTCAAAACGACTCAATCAACACACTACTTCACCCGACACCTTCCAAATTCAACAAGAACAATAACAACTTATTTCCTTCTTTCAAATTCAATCACCACAACCCAACTTACAATCTTTCAAACAAATGTCTCACTTCCAAGTTCATGAATTATATTTCCAACCTACACATTAGGAATATCATTCCTACAAATATATGAAACCATACTAATGTCACACTAACTTCTTCCATAAACCACAAACAATCACAACTTCATTTCCAACCATTAAGTCCTCATTTTACATCATAGAATCCACAACTACAACAATCAAATACTTAATAAAATCAATTCATCATTTCTTAACAACATACCACCTATTCGGCCATACCCTATATATTCATAATTCATGAATTTCACCCATTTCCACATACTACAACACTTCACAAATCATCTATAACACATGAAAGGGAAGATTAAACCTTACCTTTACCCTTGATTCCTCCATTCGGCTAGGGCTCCCTATCTTGCACCATGAATGCTTTGCTTGTTCCAACAACCACTCCATATTAATTAGGACCTTCAAATTAGTTGGAATACTAGAAGGAAATAATTTTTCTTGATCAATTTCATGGGCACCAATTTTTAGTGCCATGGCCGAATGCTCCCATGATTTCTTTCTTGAAATTTCTTGAACTTGTATAGGAAGGTTATGTCTTGTTATACAAGCCTTTGTCCATATATATATAATTAACCTCATCAAATAGAATGAGGACACATGTCCTCTTTCTTGAAGTTTCTCTAATTTTCTTAAATTAAAAAGATGACTTAATCTTAGTTAGTCATCACTCTTTTCTTTCTTCCTTTTTTTTTTTTTTTTGTATATATATATATATATATATATATATATGTACACCACATGCCACACGGCCACATAGGGCTTTCAAGACCACTTGCGAAATTCCCATTTTGCCCCTAGCCTTCCACAATATTACCATGAACCCTCTTGTGAATTTTCCTTTTTACCCTTAGCCTTTCTCAATATTTTCGTACTAATAGAACTCATAAATAATATTCATAACCCACTTGTACATTAAAATAATTTTGGAAGATGGTCATTTCCTTAACTTACCACGACTACCTCGAAATTTCCGAACGCACAAAATACGGGGTATAACATCCTCCCCCCCTTTAGAACATTCATCCTCGAATGTTCAACTAACCTCATGGGGTGTCATAATACTTCGGGAGGGTACCTTTTTATAGTTGTTCTTTTCTTCATGCCCATTCCTTATAATCGAACTTCTCGGTCTTTACATGAGTCCTCATTCCACGTCACGGGTTTCCTTTTCTGGTACTTGAAAATATTGTGATCCCTTTTTGGCCTAATATGGTCTCTCCCCCTTTAAGGAGATCTTTATATGCCAACTGTCCTTTTTTAAAGTCTTCGTTTATACCTTATTCCTCATCTCTCTTTCCAGCTCTGTGCATAACATATCGAAACTTCTTATCCCAAGTTTTTCTTTTACTTTCTGTCTATGTTATCCCTTGTCCACATTTCCACGCATTTCCATCCACTATTCGTCCTTTCACTTGCTTAGCTCACTTGCTCGTAATTCTTCTTAGATACGCGTTTGTGCTGCAGCTGGGCGTCCATATTTTTCGAGCGTTCTACTACTTTTGTTCTTAGCACAGAATCCTTACAACTTCCACTCTCCCCATCCTTGTTCATCGAACCTTTAACTATATTGATATAGCTACACATTTATTCTTTTATAGATCTCTCATCTCAACATCATCTCAAGCCTAAGCATTTTCCTTTCTCTTACTTCACATCCCCCTATCCTAGTCACTATTATTTTAGCCCCACTTATCGAAATCGGTTCTCGAACCTCATACACTCCTCCCCTGTTTCCTTTTACCACACTCTATCCCTTTTCACATGCCTACCTTGAGTTCTTACCCAAATAGTCTCGTGCTTTGCCGGTAGTTTCTCTCGGGAGCTTCACTCACTGAGGTTTCTTACCTTTCACCTTCTTCCGACACTTGATCCCTTTATTTTCCATCTACTCACTCACTTTCTTTCCCAAATATCATTGCATTAGAATTTTCCAATCTTAGCCTGTAATGAAAGTGACATCAATTTACCTTGTAACACTTATATCATTTATTCTTGCTGTCACTCGATCTTCGGTACCCTTACTTGATTAATGCCTTCCTTACCGTAGCGCCGGTTGTTGGAACTCACATGTCCACCGATACAATCATATGTGGGATATCCTACGCATTCATATATATATATATATATATATATATATATATATATATTTACTATTAACTAGCCCACAAAAATACTTCCAAACGCTATTCGAGCCTATCCAAATTTCCAGAGCTGTGATGTACTTTCTGTCTTTTCTCCAGTCTAGCCTACCTCGTCTTACGCGACCTCTTAAGCTTTCCAGCCATTCCATGTACTCTAGTTTTCCTTAGGTTACTCTAACTTCTCATTTGTCTCTTATGTCTGGATATATAGAATTTCTTGCATACTTCCCAGGGGGTCACCCATCCTAAAATTGCTCCCACCTTAGCACGCTTAACCTCGAAACTTTGATGGAATCCGGTGCCTTAATGCTAATATAATCGCGTCCGCTTCCTCACATGACCTCCATTACATAATCTGGAGCAAGTCGAAGTCTTACAGATTCCGAGACATTTTCGTAACACGTCCTTTCTTTTACAATTACTATTTTACCCTTTTCAATTCCCAATGTTCACCTTTCACTTATGTGTATGACTACTTCCTGTCCTGGGCTTCCAGATTCCCGATGGTAGTGGTCACACCTTCATCGCCATGCCAAATCCATAACCTTTCTGAAACAACGCATCTCACTTATTGCCTATTTTCAACATTTCCTTTCCACGCTTCTTCCTATTAGGCGTATCCATTCTGGCAGAATCTCCTTTACCTTTCCTGTTATTCAGAATCTGTACGCTGCCACTATCGACAATACCTCACAGAACATACGGCTATATGGCACATTTCAGCCATCCAGTGTTTCCACTTTCAAGTAACAGAACAAAATATCAATACTTACCCCTATGGTTCTCCATATCGCCATTCACTTTCTTCCATCGTATATAAAGCTTATGTAAAGAATTTCTTTTTCCTATGACTTGACTCTATCGCACGATCTAAGATAGAAAGAAGGTCAACAATCCTTTGATGCCCCGCAGCCTCCTGTTTATAAATGTGGCCGGCTTCACACCCATAAACAGGACTCTACTGGACACGACTCTGCAGACAACCCCTAGGAAGACCTGCTCTGATACCACTTTTTCACACCCCGACTTTACTAGGGTGTGATGGGCACCCGACCCCATATTCGGAGCCGAGCGAACCCGCTGGCTCTTATGACGTGCATAACATCCTTGGACTCTTAAATCAAATAAGAATGAAATACACAGTAACATTTCAGAATCTTTCTTTTCCCTCGTACTCAAATCAAATGGAATCTGTAACCACATAGACTTTATAACATAACATAAGGTGACACATCGGCTAGTGGAGCCGTTTACAATACCGACACTCTATACCCGCGACTCTGTCTGCAAAGTCTCTAACTTCGAACAAGACATCATAGCATAGTACTCCGACCCGGCAACACTCCAGAGCAAGTGGAGCTTGCCAACTCCGCTAGAACGTCTTCTATAATGGCGTCTACTCTTCTGGGTGTACCTCCGCGGCATGAAACGCAGCCCCCGAGGAAAGGGGGTCAGTATGAGTAATGTACTGAGTATGTAAGGCATGAATAGTAACATAGTAAGGGATATAAATATGAATAATAACGGAATAGAAATATAGAGCATATCATGAGATGAAAGAGTAACCTGTACATCTGAGTGCCTCTTAGGGCGGATGTCATGCATGCTTAGTGCTGCGGAACGTGCAGCCCGATCCATATATATACATATATACATATATCCATAGTAATACTTTCTTTGAAAACATTTATTTTTCATATATATAGAAAATAGAACATATCATATTGCCGAGGCGTCGGCAGCCGATCCATTTAACCACATATGTCCCGCGTCCGGGATGATATCATGTCATATAATACCAGCTGATCAGGTGGATACGCGTATATAACGCTCTGGCCCTCTTTCCCATCTTCCCCATATACATATGCATGTATCATGTACATATACCAGCGTCTATAGCGTTCTGGCCCTTTTTCCCATATTCCCCATATACATATACATATATCATATACGTATATCATGTAAGCAGCATGCAGGAGAGCCCAAGAAAGTCATGTATCTATCGGAGTGACGTAAGGTCGGTAACCTCCGATTACATTATGGAATAATCATCCCGACTTTGTCTCAACTTGAAGGAACAATTATTATAAGATGAGACTAGCAATGAGTAACAGCGTACATAAACCGACACCTGAAGGCTCAGAAACAAGTTTCGGGTCAATCCGCTTTAGTATAAGAAAGTTATGAGCGTTTGAAGTACATAACCTTTTACGAACATTTCGGAAGCCATTTTTGGAAAATCATTCTTATCATAGTCATCATAGAAATATTCTCATCCTCGACATCACCAGTGTCATTGTAAAACATATTCATCTTTATTGTCATAAGATCTTACAAAATCATAAACCTCTATTTTGTAGAATACGGACACTTTTCGAAAAAGACATTTACGAGTTATCGGGAAGAGAATCATGCCTTGAAATCATAAACATCTAACTTTTGTAAACGAGAAAGATACGGAAACAATTATAAGATCATAACATCGGGATCATGCCTTGAAAGAAAAGGGACGAGCCTTAACATACCTGCTCCACGTCCTATTAGCTACGCATAATTGTCCAAGCTCGTTATCGCTAGTCTACATTCAAGAAGATTGACGCACTCATTAGATTCATCACCATATACTTGTCTTAATTCTTTAAATGAATTCATTCATAATCTGCCGAAATTTCGGCAACACCTCCCCTGTAAATACACCTTCCCCGAGAATCTGACTCGGCCAATCTATCAACAACAATACCATCAATCATACCAATGACATCAACAATCAATTCAAGACGCATTCTAACATTAACAACCTTTGTCATACAATTCAACGACATTTCATTTTTATTCAATTCAATTCACATAACATTCAAAACGACTCAATCAACACACTACTTCACCCGACACCTTCCAAATTCAACAAGAACAATAACAACTTATTTCCTTCTTTCAAATTCAATCACCACAACCCAACTTACAATCTTTCAAACAAATGTCTCACTTCCAAGTTCATGAATTATATTTCCAACCTACACATTAGCAATATCATTCCTACAAATATATGAAACCATACTAATGTCACACTAACTTCTTCCATAATCCACAAACAATCACAACTTCATTTCCAACCATTAAATCCTCATTTTACATCATAGAATCCACAACTACAACAATCAAATACTTAATAAAATCAATTCATCATTTCTTAACAACATACCACCTATTCGGCCATACCCTATATATTCATAATTCATGAATTTCACCCATTTCCACATACTACAACACTTCACAAATCATCTATAACACATGAAAGGGAAGATTAAACCTTACCTTTACCCTTGATTCCTCCATTCGGCTAGGGCTCCCTATCTTGCACCATGAATGCTTTCCTTGTTCCAGCAACCACTCCATATTAATTAGGACCTTCAAATTAGTTGGAATACTAGAAGAAAATAATTTTTCTTGATCAATTTCATGGGCACCAATTTTTAGTGCCATGGCCGAATGCTCCCATGATTTCTTTCTTGAAATTTCTTGAACTTGTATAGGAAGGTTATGTCTTGTTATACAAGCCTTTGTCCATATATATATAATTAACCTCATCAAATAGAATGAGGACACATGTCCTCTTTCTTGAAGTTTCTCTAATTTTCTTAAATTAAAAAGATGACTTAATCTTGGTTAGTCATCACTCTTTTCTTTCTTCCTCTTTTTTTTTTTTTTTTTTGTATATATCTATATATATATATATATATATATATATATATATATATATATATATATATATATATATATACCACATGCCACACGGCCACATAGGGCTTTCAAGGCCACTTGCGAAATTCCCATTTTCCCCCTAGCCTTCCACAATATTACCATGAACCCTCTTGTGAATTTTCCTTTTTACCCTTAGCCTTTCTCAATATTTTCGTACTAATAGAACTCATAAATAATATTCATAACCCATTTGTACATTAAAATAATTTTGGAAGATGGTCATTTCCTTAACTTACCACGACTACCTCCAAATTTCTGAACGCACAAAATACGGGCTATAACAACACCAAATACTTCGACCTCATCCCCATAATCCTAGCCGATATATACCGAGCCTTAATTCTTTGCTGAAACCACCATAAATACTTCAAAGGATTCAACCTACTCCTACAATGGTGGATTGTCAAGCACATGACCAAAAGTCGGGGTTCCCAATGCCTAAGTAAGCCGGAAGGAAAAGATGGCCTGTTTAATTTTTGTCCAAATTTTGGGGATCAAACCAAACGAGGTTGGGCATTACATTATCTAGGTGTCGGGAGGATAATGTAAAATGGATGTTTGATGACTTCATAACCGACACCGTTGTAGTCAAAGAGCGAAAATGTCTATTTTGCCACGTATGGGAACTCAAAGGATCTGCCCTTATGCGCCTTCTAGAGTTTTAAGACAGTTCGGGAGAACCCAAGTCATACCCCAAGTCGGGAACATGGGGGATTTTATCATTGACTATGACAGGGATATGATCTCGAGGGCAGGAGATTGTGTTCGTTAATGGAATGGCCGCACAATGTGGGGCCCAGACAAGTTAGCTCCCGATAGGTTTTATCCGAGCTATGAAGAAGAATATAAGGATTGGTTGAGAGCCAACTTGCAAGGCACCCTTTCCCCCAAGCCCATCATCTATAATTGTGTGCAAGATAAGGCCTCCAATGCCGAGGTTAGAGCTCGTTTGATTCAAATAAGGACCGGTGATCGAGATGCTAAGTATTTGAAGAAAATAGAACATGACCGAGCTACCATAGAAAGTTTGAATCACGAGTTGGAGTTCACTCATGAATTTTTGGTAGAGCTTGATGATTGAATGAAGAAGACTTTGGACGACGTTGCTCCGTTTTTGACAAACTCAAGAGCATGGGTGCCATCTGCATTAGCCGTGAGAATCTGCCACCATGTGCACCAGTCTTCACACATAAAAGGTGCCCATTCCATCTAGAGCAGTCAAGTCATACCGCCCACGAATGCTTGGCTCTTAGGAAAAGAATTATAAGGTTGATTGTTGACAAGACCATCACTAAGCTTTGGGGACTCCGTTCATTGTTGGTTCATGACACCGTATCTCTAAATGAAGGAATCACGCTGAACACTCATATTTGGCGTTATGACTTCACTTCTTCAAAGATTCATAAGCCAATATTTTTTAGAAATTGGCTAGCACAAGAAAGATTCAGCCAATCAGGGCTGCTTGGAGAGACTCGTCAGTAAGGACAAGTCGAAGAAAGATTTGTCTTTTCCACTCTAGGGCTTCGGGACATGACATTGAAGAATGCGAAGCTTTCAAGCTCGAACTGGAGCATTTGGTCCATACGGGAGGAATTTGGGTGGTACTCCCTCCTCAATATTTAAGTAAAGGCCTCTCAGCCCGGAAATATGGTTGAAAGGACAAACAACTAGATTTGATCTCAGGAAGAGGTCACCTTTTGGGTAGAGGGTCCCTTTTTGTAATTTTACACAGATTTGTGCCCTCCCATATTTATATAAAAGGAACTACGTCCGACCTGATGTCCCGCGGAGGGATACGTAAGAAGCCCCTATAGGGCCTGGTCTGGGTAGGTTAAATAAGAGAGTCTTTTATGTAAAATGAACTACGAAAGGGCCTGATTTCTTAAGGAAGGATACGTAGGCAGTCTACGTAAGACTAGGTTCCTTTATCTTATAAATATATATTCCCCTACTTAACAAAAGCCAAATGCCCGAAAACCCAATACACGAGATTAATCAAGCATTAAAATCAAACGTATGATGATTTGTGTGCTACTTGCTTTACATGCTTACTCTGTGCGATATTTTGTTTATTTTATCATTATCTAACAACTAACTTGGTTACCTTTGCGCAGTTTTCTTTCTTATAGAAGAGAAAGTTGATTCGAGCCACCGGCATACTTCACGAGGTCTAAAGCTGCAATAGCATCCCATCCCAACAAGACCGATGTAAAGGGAAAATGACCGGTATACCGGAGAATGAGCAGAACCAAACTGACCTCACTCTCAAAGAGTCACCTATGGCCGAACCATAAGGACCCTCACCTTTCAAGGATATAATCAAGATACTGTTAGAAAAGGTTGCTGATCTTCAGCAGAAGGCAGCAAGAATTGAAACAGCCAATGCTGCCTGGGAAGCAGCCACTGAAACGAGAAGGCCTCTGCTGCCTTTTCCATCTCGAAGCTCTCCATTACCCGACTAGTTCCCCACCTATCTCGCTGGGACCCCCGCACCATTCAGCAAACACATTGGCACCTCATACCAAACCCCACCGCCAACCGGCACTACCCGAGTCCCTGGAACCACACATTCCGTTCCTTCTTACCAAGTGCCATATAACGCCCATCCTAGCTCCACTACACAAACAAACACTGTTCCACCACCAACACAAAAGCCACCTACACATATAGAAATCAACTTGCAGACCCAACTGTTCTTTCCGCACACCTATCACCATAGATACCTTCTCACCCAATTACTAAGAAATTGACCACTATGAAGAGATAGAGAAGGCATGAAGGGTCAAACAGGATAAGCACGATAAAGATATGGAGCGCAAAATGGACGAGATGTTGGAACAATCCACGGGATCTGCTCGAAAGGCTATGGGTTTAAGCTATGATGACTTGTGCATACATCCTGACTTGGATTTGCCCGAAGGCTTCAAGGTGCCAAAATTTGAAATGTTCAATGGAACGGGCAACCCCAAAGCCCATCTCTGAGCTTATTGTGACCAGTTGGTTGGCGTACGAAACAACCAAGCACTCATCATGAAACTATTTAGTAGAAATTTGACCGGTGAGGCTTCTGAATGGTTCACCATGCAAGATATATGCCGAAGGATCTCATTGGAAGACATGCCTAGAGCTTTCATGAAAAGATTCCGCTTCAACATGGAAACGGTGCCGGACAGGTACTACCTAGAGAAAGCAAAGAAAAAATCCATCGAGAACTATTGCGAGTATGCGAGCAGGTGGAGAACTGAAGTTGCTCGAGTGCAACCACCTATAGGGGAGGAAGAACTAGTTTATGTCTTTATCCATTCCAGGAAACGGATTTCTACGATCGAATGCTTTCAATGGTTGGGAGGCCATTTTCAGAACTCGTCAAAATGGGAGAGGCCATAGAAGATGGCCTTAAATCAGGGCGAATTGTGAGTGTAGCCGGCAAGACTATTGAAATAAGTTTGACGGGATTTGTTCGAAAGAAGAATGAAGACATAGCAAACGTCTCCCATACCGCTAGTCCCAGACTCAAGAGGAAGGAGGATTTTCAGTCTCCAATAAATGTATATTCTTTACCACCTCTAAATGCCGAGATAACTATCTCATACAACCCAGTGCCTGTTTACTACGCATGACCCACTTTCCAAACACCACCGCCCACTTACCAAGCTCCGCAAAATACCTTCCAAACACCACCGCCCGCTTAAGAAGATCCACCAAATAATTTCTAATCACTACCACCAAATTATCAATCTCCCGCACCAGCTTTTGGACCCCAAAAAAACAATCCCCAGACAAATTACCAAAACCAACCACCCCATTTACCTACAATACGCCACGTCAGAATTTTGAGAAAAAGCTTTACTGCATGTTGACACCATTAATGGAAACTCGAATTGAGTTATTCAAGAGGTTGAGCACTGCTCGAATTATACGAACACTTCCCCCTAAGGTCATCGATCCCAAGAACCGAGCTTATCAGCCGGACCAAACATGTACCTACCATTCCAATGGAATAAGGCACAGTACCGAGGATTGTATCAATCTAAAGTACAAAATACAGGATTTGATCGACAGAAAGGAAATTATCTTCCAAACGACTGCGCCTAACGTGAACACCAATGCTTTGCCCAATCACGACAATAATGTAATTCATATGATTGAAAAGGAAGCGTATTGGATCACAGGAAGGCCGAAAATTCAAGACTCTATATGTCACAACCCAAGCCAATGAGTCGTGATGAGTGCCCGACCACTACTGACAAAGCACCCCCAACTCATACTTGCATCTGTCAGTGAGAAATATGGTGGCCCATATATAAACTATAACTGAACTATACTATCTCCTGTATGCAACAAGAACTCGCAACTAGTATACATGTATATATATACATACGTACTGCAGATAATAGTATAGGCCGACTAGGCCGCTACATATGATGTACAACATAATAAGAGCCCACAAGGCTACATAACATCCCAACTACATACAACTGTCTACAGACCTTTAATGGAGTATAAGCTGTAGAGAGGACTGGACAGGGCTCCCGTCATACCCATATACACAAGTCAAAATAGCATACTAAAATGAACTGCAGCCCCGAGCCAAGTGGAGCACACTGACTACTGCTGGGTGGAAGTCCTACTGAGCTAGACTGCCTCTCTGTTTATCTGAACCTGCGGGCATGAACACAGCCCTCCCGAGCAATAGGGGAGTCAGTACGGATAATGTACTGAGTATGTAAGGCATAAGATCAACATGTACATAAAATCATTGAAAAACATCTGAGACATGCCAGTGAGTATGTGAATCTGAATGAATTTGTATGACTGTATATCAGGAAACACACACACACACACACACAGATATATGTATATATATATATATAAACGCCACAACATAGGCCACATCGTCACCTCCTGTCAAATGTGCTTTATATATATATAAAGAATGAGAATGAGTGCAATGCATAAGCAAAATGAAATAATAGGACTCTCGGAATAATATGATGTCATATTACCTCTGGAACATGAAATCTCAAGACCCATGAACAGAAGGAATATCATAACAGGGGTACAGTATCATCAAAGACTGAAGTACTCTTAGTGCTACTAAGAGTAGGGTAATATGGAAGCTTATATGCTCGTTTGTTTGTTCATGTCATAGGATCATGCCAAAATGAAAGAAAAGATAGCCTTAACATAACTTTTTGGTCGCCTTAACTATAACTACTTAACGCTTGTCCTCCCAAGCTCGTAAATCTACATTCAAGAAAATTTATACTATTGTTAGGCTTATCGTCATATTCTTGTCTTAAGCCCTCAAATTAATTCCTTTTAAAAGCTGTCGAAATTCGGGCATCATCTCCCCTGTTTATATCCCTAGCCCGAAATCACAATACCAACAAAACAACAACAATAGCAACCCTAATATCAACAACATCATCATCAACACCAATATACTCCTAAAACATCCCACACGATGTTTTTCCCAATTTCTCAACCAACCGTAACAATATCCACAATACCATAATCAAAGAATTATATTCAATTTAATCTCAAATTAATCCAAAATCTCCTTTCAAATTCTTCCCATAGTCATCATCTTCAATTCAATACTTTGTGACTTCTCCACTTTGATTCTTTTCCTTTTCAAGAGTTATTAAACCTTTAAACCAACTCAATCATATAGACAAGATGGGGAACATACCTTATAATGGAAGAACTTCGCCTCACTCAACTTCTCCCAAGCTCAAGTTCATCACAACATTCAAGAGAGGCAAGAATAATCATTTTCCATAGATTATCTTAAGGTTTTGATGTTTGATCTTCTCTTTCAATAGTATGGAAGGTTGTGGAATGTTGTAGAACCTTCAATAATTCTCTTATAATGGGGAGATAAGCGTGGAAGGCTCTAGCGAAGTGTGGAGATTAGAAATGGTGAGAAATTAGGTGATTTAGATGACTTAAAAGGGTATATATAGTAGTCTAATTCGGGTTGGGCTGGTGGGCCGAAATTAGTGGACTTTTTAAGAGGTTTCTAGAATTCCCGAGTAGGTTCGCGGGCTTTTGGCAGTCCGTTTTAAAATGCCCATAATTTCCTACTTTTATGTTGTATCGACAAACGATTTGTTGCGTTATAAACTAGACTCAACGAACTTCATTTTAGGCTTTTGAAACACCTCAAAACTGCTGATATACCCGGAGATATACCTCTATGAAGTTGACCCAAAATTTCTATCCAAGTTTTTTCCAAATTTTTGACAAATTTAGTTTCTTCGATTTGCTTGATCCCGGAACCTTTAGACACTTGCTTAGCACTTGTTAAGAGTATTCATTAACTTTATAAGGGTTCTATCAGGTTACGTTAGTGTACTCACAATGCACACTACGCGAAAATTTTCAAGGTATAACACTATACAAGCACTCGAGCTTACGGTTCCATACAAGAGCGCCAATAGTTGAAGGTATTAATATTCGCGCCAGTAGTTGTGAACATTGCCCTTATAACAGAAGTGCCACCTAAAAAAGATTTTGTGGTACAAGTGGCTGCGGCACATGGAATGACAAGATCAGGAAGGTGTTATACTCCTAAGGATTTGGCCCAAGGGGCACCACAAAAAGAGGGAAATAAAAAGAGGACCATTACCGAGGGAGAGGCAGAAGACTTTTGGCGCCGAATGCGGCCAAATAAATACTCTATTATGGAGCACTTAAAGAAAACACTGGCACAAATATCAGTGATAGCACTCTTGTTAAGCTCCCCCACTACAAGAAATTAGACATTTAGCGGCGACATATAGTGGCGACCTTAGTGATTGCAACAAATGATATACATTTAGCGGCGACTATACAGGTCCCTACAGAAAGTAATTTATTAGCAGCGACTTTTATTTGGTCGCCGCTGATTCGTGCAGCTAAAAGGTGAAAAATTCATTCCCGCTAAGATAAAATTTTGGCTCCATAGATTCCGTGGCGACTTTTAAATAGTCGCTACTAAAGGCGTATTGCAGCGACTTGGGTCGCTGCTAACCCTTATTATTTTATTTAAAAGAAAAAAACATCCCTTTGAATTAAAACATCAGCAGCCATAAAACATATGAGTTTTCTTCTCCACAAAAAATTTCCTCTTCGATCTCCATTGTCATTTTTCATCCTTATACAAGCTACCCATATTGGTGAAAAAGATTCAAAAGGTCCTGAAAGTCCCAAATCTAAGAATCAAAACTCTATCTCTCTATTTATGTTGCTCCCTTTCTCAGCTAGATCTAATTTTTCTCAAAATCCCCCAAATCACAAGATTTAAATCTTAGTTTCTCAATTCTTAATTGAAGGAACAACTTTGCTGCTCCGTTTCTTTTCTTCCAGTTAGTGACCCAAAATCTCAAGTCAGGTATATCTTCAAATCCCCAATCCTTTCCTTTTTCTCATGGGTTATATGATAGAAAGTTTGGGATTTCTTGTGATCTTCCAAGCATAGCAAGTATTATGGTAAAAGATTAATTTGGGTATTGTTTGTAATGATTCATAAAGAATTTTTTTCAACATGCATTGAGCCATAATTAATTTTCAGAGATTTTTCACAGTTGTATTCTGATATATTCTGATATTTCATATCCAATTTCCCTCACCCATTTGAAAATCTACAGGACTATAAAGAATTTCGCATAAAAGAGTCATCCAGAGCGTATTTGGTATGGTTATTGTGGATTCGATCTTGACAGAACTCTCAGTTATTTCTTTTTTTGGGTAAGTTAAAGTTTCTTCTTGAAGACCTTTCTGGTGTTATTGTGATTGCATGTCGATATTCCATTATTTTTATTTTTTGTTCTTATGTGGTTATGGTGTATTAAAGTATAGACATTTATTTGGGTTGCCAATAGGAACAAGCCTGTTCATCATAAAAAAGTACATTTTTCATTGACAAAATTGGGAATTTGGTAGTTAAAAATGTACATGGATATTTACTCTGGTCATCTAATGTTTCCGTTGAAACCAGAAAATCTACAACTTGTATCCTTGACGATGGCAATCTTGTCATCCGTAACAATGATAGGAATGCTGTGAGGTTAAATTCTGCCTTGTGTGAGAGCTTCTTGCATCCAACATATACCTTTTTGCCTAGAATGAGAGTTTTCATGGAAAGACAAGTCAAAGAGCATAAAGTTTTCTGGTGTTGGAAATATGAGAGTGACCCTTCACCTCTAAAGTTATAGAATTTAAAAAGATAGTGATTTTTAATTACAACAACTTAGTGTATTCAACTTTGTGGCATCAGTTTGGCTTATTGGTAGAGACCAGAGAGTTGGCCTATGGATAGGTAAAGTATGTAGACAAATTCAACTAAAAAGCTCCTCCAAAATCCTTAATCTTGTTCAGTAGCTTTCTTTAGGATGCTAGGCTTGAGAAGTGTTTTAATTGTTAGTTACTACTATTTTATTTTTAACAAGGTCCGTACAACCTTCAAGCACAAAGTGAAATTTTAATCCAAGGCAATGAGATGCATATTCTTTTTCTCAGTCTCAACTATTTCATTTTGTTGAGATGGGAAAAGACATGACATCTCATTAGTGATCTTATGAGAATTTATAAATTGCAGTGTGAAGAGTATAATATTTTGGTACATTTTTAGTTTATCACTATAGAAGCTCTCTATATTTTTGTACTTATTAGGCTGACATGAAATTAATTCAAGATTCTTGTAGCTTTATTTGTATAAATAAAATTAGTAGTTAAGTCGAATCAGGGGCTTACTCTAACATTTCCATCAATGAAACAATAGTTGTTAGCAAAGTGTCCTCCATTTTTGTTATTGCTTGATTTAATACTTTGCTTTATGTATTGATATTTTTCTTGGACAGATAGCTATATATTTTATCATCTTTAATTCTTATTCTGATACTTATCCTTTTTTATTTGATGTTGCAGGAAATGAAAGGAATTGGACGAGGTAAAAGTGTGAGAGGAGGGACGAGCCGTGGACATGGCAATTTTCGAGGACGTGGAAGTTCAAGAACGATGTCTCAACCACAAATACAACCAACAGAGATTAACGAGGCATCTTTGGAGATAGGACAATCAAGTAACCCAACTCAAGGACCTATACAGACCGAACAAACATCAAGTAGCCCTCTCCAAAGAACATCTCTAGAGACACAATCATCAAGAAATCTAGAAAAAGTGTACTTCCCTCTCCATAGGCTTCAAATGGTGTAGGTTAGTTTTAAAAAAAAATATAATCTTTTTTTTTTAATAACTAATTTCATTATATTAATCACCAAAGTGAAGTATTTCATATCCGTAACCACACTACCACAGTTGGTTATCTAAAGCCACAAACACCAGAAACAAGGTAAATGAACTCCTAGCCTATTTTAGAATTGTAGGTGCTGCATTTTGGTTCTGATCCCAGCTGAGGCTCTGACACATGAAACAAAGGCAACTTCTCTTGCTAAGGCCTCCCAATACCTCCTTGTCTTCTCAAATACTCTTGCATTTCTTTCAAGCCATATAGCATTATATTCCATAGTGCCCTGGTACAGTTATAAGTAGCTGTGTAAGTCCTAGCCAACCATTGTATAACTCTATTCCATAGTGCCCTGGTATAGTGGCATAACACAAATAGGTTCTCCCTATTCATTTTGTAGTTGGCAGAGTGTACATTCAGGATTAACTTCCATTCCCCACCGAATCAACCTGTCATTTGTCCTCATACCACCATGCAGATGCAGCCACATCACGAATTTAGCTTTAGGCCTTGCATCATTCTTGAACATTAGCCCTTTCCACTCGATTCTAGGATAGTCACCAAGCAGCTGCAAATACCTTTATCTAATTAGGCTTTTAGAGCTGGTATGGTCATAGTGTAGCTGTGTAGTTAAGACTTTAGAACTCACCAAGCAGTTGCGAAAAAAAATTATTCTCTTCTATTATAGTTTTCAGTTTATTTCCTTGATTTAAGATTTTACATTTCTTTACTAATACTTTCCTCTCAGTTCGATTTTTGTTAAAATCAGCGGTGATGATTTATTTTTTGCTTTGTAGTTTCTCGCATCAATAGAAAGAAATGAAGAGGGAAATATAAATCTAAAACAGTAGATATAAAAACTAGGTATGGAGGAAAAATCACAATAATGATTCTAGATGACATTGATAGAGCTATGGGTCCTGGGGCTAGAGATATTGTTAGTTACTCTGGTTTGACCATGAGGAGCATTATCTCATTCCGAGAGGGGAAGTGGCAAAAGATTGTTTTGAAATACGGAGAAGCAATGTGGTTGAGGGTCAAGGTAATAAATTACTCTCAATATTTATTGCCTTTAGATTACATGATTTATTCATATGATTATGATATCAAATATAATGTTACAATGTGTTCAGAACAAATTTGAAGTTTGTGGCGGACTGCGAGAGCATAAGTTGCAAGGCTTTGTGATAAGTAGTATGCAAAGGCTTTTTAGAGATGAAGAGAGATTGTCTCATCGACCTAAGGATGTTCAGCTGGAGGACTGGAAATACCTAGTAAAGTATTTTGGAAGTGAAGAATTCAATGTAACTTAATAACCAGTTTTTTTGAAGTTAGGAAATACCAAGTGTGTTTACTCTTTGAATAAAGATATCCTGAACTCTTGGCTTAGTGCAGATTGTCAGTGAAAGAAACAAAAGAAATAGAGAAAAGCAAATAACTAAGCATGTTTGTGGTACAAAGTCTTTTGCAGAAGTAGAGGAATATACGATAAGAATACAGTTGTTCTCCTATTGTCACATAGACTGTTTATTACGATAAGAAAGTTGCAAGAAGAACTTAACCGGAAGTTGCAAGAAGAACATGAACAAATGGATATCGACTTAAAAAGGGATATGGAACAAGATTTGCAAAACAAATTGAAAGAGGAGCGTGCACACATGAAAGGAGAATTTGACAAGATGTTCCAAGAACAAATAGCTGCTTTCATGACTAGAATGCAACAGGTACTTTTTCTTGTTCTTGCTCTTGCTATTGAGGAGTATTTTTATTAATAACCAACTTTGATTTGCTCAGCTATGGTATTTTTGTGTGATTTGCTGAGCAGTATTGATTCAAATATGCAGTTTTTTTACGTCTATGTTGTTGTTGGAGATAGCATCAGTCTTTCGCTGATGTTTGGAACTCTTCTTTTTTCTTTACTGCTTTGAAATTCATAACACAATGAAATAGTAAAAAATAGGCCAAATACCTATATAGCCCCCTAAACTTGACATGATTTTCCATTTAGGCAGCTTAACAAAGGATGTTTTCTATTAGACTGGACCTCTTCAGGTCAAATACTGTCACTCATTAATACACCAAAACCAAAATTTTAAAGCTTCTTAAGGTTCTTGTCTTGTTCCTTTAATAATAACCCAATAGATTCTTGTTTTTCATTCAATTGACAATATCCTTTTCCTTCTCTTTTGCCTCTAAGCTTTTTTGGTTCTCACTCATTTTCTTTCTAGGGTGACTTTAATTCTTGAAAAGTTATAATCTTTCTTGTCATTTTGAAGAATCCTTTGAGGGTATTGGGTATTCATTTTTGTTTTCTGATAGCTAAAAAGAGGCATTTTTAAGGGATAATGTCAGCCAAGAATAGAAACAATCTCTTCACTAACTTCTTTTCTTGAGTGTCTTTAATTTTTGAAAAGTTCTAATTTTTACTGGGATTTTGAAGAATCCTTTGTGGGTTGTCTTATTGTAAGGGTATTGGGTATTAACTTTTGTTTTCTGATAGCTAAAAAGAGGCATTTTTATAAGGGATAGTGTTAGCCACGAATAGAAAATCTTCTTGACTACCTTTTTTGGGTTTCTAGTTTGATTTTCTGGGGTGACTTTAGTTTTTCAAAAAGTTTTGATTTTTCTTGGTACTTTGAAGGATTCTTTTGTGGTTTGTCTTCTTGAGGATATTGGGTATTCACTTTTGTTTTCTGTTAGCTAAAAGAGGCATATTCCTAAGGATAATGTCAGCCAAGAATGGAAAATCTTCTTTAATAACTTTTTGGGTTTATGGAGGTAGAAAAAGGTAATGTTCTTGTGAAAAGTTCAGTTCTTTTAGAAAGTTATTTGACTATAAATACTGGAAAAGTAAAGTCTTTAGTATATTGAAGCTTTGAAGCTTGAAATTCTTGTCAATGAGAGAGAAAAAAGTAATGGCTTTGTGAAAAGTTCAGTTCTTTTAGAAAGTTATCTGACTATAAGTAGAGGAAGTTGTATTTTTGAGTATATTCTTGTGAATGGGGGAGAAGAAGAATATGCCAGCAGTTTGGTTTTCTTTGAAGAGATCTTTGCATTGTAAATCAGAGCCATCAGATGTTCATGACCCAAAAACAAGAAAACAGTTAAGCACAATTTTGACTAGTAATTAATGAAACTGCCTAATGAACCCCACTTCTTCTTCCCTTGTTATTAATGAAACTGGAAAAGAATTACTACAACATTGTGGAATTTGCAATCTCTTTTTACAAGTTCCTCTACTTCTATTAATGGAAACTGTGTATGGTTCAAAGCCTCTACATTTTCAAGAAATATCTTTCTTTAATGTTGTTGAAATACGATGAAAGTTTGGTTGCCATTGACATTATTGCACCATTTTTTTCTTCTTCTCAATATTTCATAACAATGAAAAGAGAAAGAGAAAAAAAAAATTATCCTTGTGGGGTTTGGTTATTTCAGTTGGGATTTCTCTATGGTTTTGTAAATTGTGATTTTTTGGTTGATTGGTGGTTCTCTTTTTTTTTTTTTTTTTCTTTTGACACACTTCCTGGAACTATTATGTCATTGACTTTTTAAATCTTATGTGCTCTATGTGACCCTTTTTATTATTAGCATTGGATTATGATAATTTTCAAACTGATCCTATATGTTTTTTAATAACAGGGACGAGGTTCTTAAACAATGGAGCAAACCAAAGAAAAGTTTGAAGGCGTGCAATAGAAGTTTTTGGTCATATATAATATGCATAAAATGAAAGTTTTTATGTAATATGCATACAATGGAAGTGTTTGATGATATGTAATATATATACGTTGGAAGTTTTTGCTTTTTTGGGTCATATGTATATGCATATAATGAACCGAAGTACTATGTCCATAGTATATCTGTTGTTGACTTTTAAGTAATGAAAGTATTTATGATATTCGGCTTGGAAGTGCTTTTGGAATTTGTTATGCTACTAGATGTTTTTAGTAGCTATGTATTAGTTTCAGAGAATTCAATTCTCAATAGTAAATCTAATGATTTAATAGTTTTTGTAGCCAATTTTGTTGTTGCTAAAAGTTGTTATTCAGTAGCAAGATAAATGTTGCCACAGATGTTATAGTAGTTTTTGTGGCGATTTCTGTCGCTACTAAACTTAGTTTTAGTAGCAAGATGAAAGTTATGACAGATACTATATTGGTTTTGTGAAGACAAGAGTCGCTACTAATAGAAACATGTAGCAGCGAAAAAAAATTTGCCACTAATAGTCTAATAGGTTAGTGGCGACAAAAGTCGTTACTAATCACTTTTGTAGTGGCGAGGTAAAAATTGCTGTTGATAGTTAATTTGCTTTTGTGGCAACAATGTCGCCATTAAAGGTCTTATTTCAGTAGTGACTAGGCTAATATCTATGTTGTAAAATATTTTTTTGTGGCATACTTGTTTACTTTTAGTGGCGATATATGTCGCTACAAATGCCTACTTATTGTGGCGACTTCTGGTTGTCGTCACAAATAACCTTTAGTTATGGAAGTACTACCAACGATGGGAAAGTCGCTGCTATAAGTCTTTAGAGGCGACTTTTGAGGTTTTTGTGGCGACTTCCGTCGCCACAATAAGACAGATTTCTTGTAGTGCCCACAACACCGTTTTGTTTTGATGAAAGTGTTGGAAGAAGCCTACGTCCCGGTTGGGGACAAGCAGTGAAAATCTGGCGGAAATGGTTGCACATGTTATGGAGGATCATCAAATTACCTTCACTGAGAAAGATCTACCTAAAAAGGGTACAAATCACAACAAAGCACTACAGATTGTCGTTATGTGCCACAATAAGGCAGCCTCCCGAGTTTTGGTCGATAATGTTGTTGGGCTCAACATTTTCCCCAAATCCAATTTGGTTCAGTTGTGTTATGACCTTGGGAAAGTGCGTCAAAGATATACCAATATATGAGCATTCGATGGAGGCTAGTGTGATGCCATTGGAGGTTGATCTCAATATTCAAATTGGGCCAGTGGAGGTCATCACTGAATTCCAGGTCATGGAAATACCTGCCAGTTACAATCTTTTGCTAGGAAGGCCATGGATCCACATAGCAGGAGCTGTGCCGTCCTCACTCCTTCAATCTTTGAAATTTGTATGGGATGGCCATGAGGTCATAATCCATAGAGAGGGTAGCATCCACAACTACCCGGACAATTCGGTGCCCCTCACCGAGGCAGTGCCAAAGGGAACAGATTTTCATGCAACGAAACTAGTGGGAGCCGCTCACAAGATAGATTTTGTAGAGGCACCCATGCCTACAGTGTATAAAATGATTGCATCAGCTATGCTTCATAATGGTTTTGAACCAGGAAAAAGTTTGGGAAGAAATTTGCACGGCATCACAGAGCCAATCCCCATTCTTCAAGACAATTTTCGCTTTGGACTAGGGTATGTCCCAACTGATGATGAGGTCTCAGTAGCTGCTAAAAAGAAGAGGTACATTGTGAAGCTTCGCAAGCCTATTGCAAACTTATACCAGTCATTTCCAAACAGAATGCCGATGCCGAATGATACAGACATAGAAGAAGGGATAGGGATGATATTCCAAGAGGAAGATTGCTCGGTGGTGCTAAAAGAATACACAGAAGTGCCCACCATCAGAGATGCTAATCCGGGTGAACAATTGTCAAACTGGACTTTCATCCCACTTTAGGTTCCTTGGCTGAGAAACGATGAATTTATTTTTAGAAAAAATGGCGAGAATCGGTCGAGGTCCAATTACTCGCCTTTTGCACTTTACATTACCTTGTAATGTTTTCAAAAATGAAAATGGCTCGATGTTGATTCGAACTAGGACCACAATTGTACTTTTATTTGAATCAAATTAATGAAGCCTCGAATTATGGAAACATAACTTGCATTTATTTTTTCTTAAAATACATGCATATATTAACCTCCCTTTACTTTGGTTTTTCAGTAATAAAAACAATAATGCAACCCTAAATGTCATGACATGTTGCGATGAGAATGAGTCACACAGTATAGAAGAAGAGGAATATGAGGAATACGACGAGGATACAATGTTACCCGAAGGCCTCGTAGAAGAAGTAGAACAGTTGGAAAATGCGCAGAAGCCAAATATGAACAAAATAGAAGCAATCAATCTAGGTGACGAGGAAAACATTAGAGAAACAAGGATAACTGTGCACCTAGAAGCCCTGTAAAATAAATCTCTTAAACGAATACGTGGATCTATTCGCAAGGTCATATGGCTGACATGCCAGGGTTAAGCACTAGTGTGGTGTCCCACGGGTTACCTATCAATGCAGGGTTTACCCCTATAAAATAAAAAATCAGGCAGTTCAAGCCGGATATCAGCATCCGCATCAAGGACGAGGTGGAAAAATAAATCGAAGTCAGGGTGGTAGAAGCAACCTCATACCCCACATGGTTAGCCAACATAGTTCCCGTACCAAAAAAGGATAGAAAGATACGAATATGTGTAGACTATCGGGATCCCAACCGAGCCAGTCCAAAAAGATAATTTTTCGCTCCCAAACATCCACATGCTCGTAGATAATGTTCCAAGCATGAGTTGCAGTCATTTATGGATTGTTTCGCTGGGTATCACCAGATCATCATGAATGAAGAAGATGCACAGAAAACAACCTTCATCACTCCGTTGGGCGTATACCATTATAGGGCGATGCAATTTGGTCTTAAAAACGCTAGCGCCACCTATATAAGGGCCATGACTACCATTTTCAATGACATGATTCACAGGGAAATTGAAGTGTATGTGGGTGATGTCATCATCAAGTCGAGATTAAGTGCAGAGCACACCACATATCTGAGGAAATTCTTTAATAGGCTTCGAAAGTCCAAATCCAAAACTGAACCTGGCCAAGTACGCATTTGGAGTGCCAGCTGGAAAATTTCTTGGATTCATAGTGAGCCGAAGGGGCATAGAACTAGATCCTACCAAAATCAAAGCAATCCAAGAGCTACCTCCTCCCAAGATGAAGAGAGAGGTCATGAGCTTCTTAGGAAGGTTGAATTACATCGGGTGATTCATAGCTTAGTCCACAATCATTGTGGAATCCATACAGAAGCTTTTGAAGAAAGACGTGCCCACAAATTGCACGGAAGAATGCCAAAAAGTTTTTGACACCATCAAGAGATATTTGTCTAATCCACAAGTTTTGCTATCCCCAGGCCCGGGAGCCCACTTTTATTATATTTGTCTGTATCAGAGAATGCCTTTGAGTGCATGTTAGCACAACATGATGAGACGGGCAAAAATGAGTGTGCCATATATTACTTGAACAAGAAATTTACTGCATGTGAGGTAAGATACACACTGGTGGAAAAGACCTATTGTGCCCTAACGTGGGTGGCTCAGAAGCTGAGGCATTACTTGTCATCATATACCATCCACATCATATCCAAAATGGATCCACTAAGGTCTATCTCTCGCCAGTCCATGCCTGTTGGAAAGTTGGCTACGTGGAAAATTATATTGAGCGAATTCGATAGAGTGTACATAGCACAAAAAGCCATCAAAGGACAAGCATTGGCTGATCTCTTAGCTGAAAATCCTGTGGATGACGATCTCGAACCCCTTCGAACCCATTTTCCAGAAGAAAGTGTGTTGGCTATCGAGGAAGAACTAGTAGAACCCTACACCGGGTGGAGATTTTTCTTTGATGGGGCCGTTAACTACCAAGGTTCTTTAATTAGAGCGGTCTTGATATCAAAAACCGGACAATATTACCCGATGGCCGCAAAGCTCATATTCCGTTGTACCAAAACATGGAAAAATATAAAGCTTGCATATTGGGTTTGAGGATGGAATTAGGTACGGACGTTAGCAATATGATGGTCATAGGAGACTCCAATCTCCTAATACACTAGGTACAGGGTGAGTGGGCCACTAAGAATGATAAAATATTGTCGTATGTAAATCTGGCACAAAGATTGTGGTAGAAGTTCAAGAAGATCAAATTCAGGCATACACCAAGGGCTCAAAATGAGTTTGCCGATGCTTTAGCCACCATAGCATCCATGACCCAACATCCCAAAAGCAGTCACATTGACCCTTTGAAAGAGGAGCACACCTATTGTTCTCACGTGGAGGCATAGCTAGATTGCAAACCATGGTTTAATGACATCAAGTTATATTTGGAGAAGCGGGAATATCCGGAAGACATCGCGAGGAATCAAAAGAAAACCATCCAAAGAATGGCCAATGGTTTCTTCCTAAACAAAGAAATACTATACAAGCGGACCTCGAATTTGGGTTTGCTCTGATTTGTAGACGCAACTGAAGCCACAACGCAGTTGAAGGTGCAAAGCTGTTAGAAGAAGTACACGCCGGGACCTGCGGGCCTCATATGAATGGTTTTGTGCTAGCCAAGAAAATATTCCGAGCAGGATACTACTGGATGACCATAAAAAGTGATTGTTGCCAATTAGTACAAAAATGCCATCAATGCTAGATCCATGGAGACCTGATTCAAGTCCCGCCCAGTGAACTCAATGCCATGAGCTCACCTTGGCCATTGTCGCTTGGGGTATGGACATCATTGGAATAGTCGAGCCTGCTGCTTCAAATGGGCACCGATTCATTCTAGTTGCCATTTACTAATTCACCAAATAGGTGGAAGCGACGTCCCACAAATCATAGACGAAGAAAGTAGTGGCCGACTTTGTGCAAAATAATATCATATGCCATTTTGGCACACCCGAGTCCCTCATAACGGATAAGGGACAAATCGAAAAAGTCACTCGATGAAGGACATTTGTGAGCATTTCAAGATCACTTATAGGAACTCCACGGCCAACTGGCCACAAATAAATGGATTTGTAGAAGCAACCAATAAGAATATCAAAAGGATATTAAGGAACATGATGGAAAACCACAGAGGTTGGCATGAACAATTGCCAAACACCCTATTAGGATACCGCACAATAGCTCGCACTTTAACAGGGGCAACTCCATACTTGCTTGTTTATGGCACTGAAGCCGTCATACCTACCGAAGTGGAGATACCTTCACTCATAATCATTCAAGAGGCAAAATTGGAAAATGTAGAATAGGTTAAAGCCCGATAAGAGAAATTGGCTTTAATTGATGAAAAGAGGATGGTTTCCATATGTCACGGTCAACTATACTGATAAAATAGGGCGCGAGCCTTCAATAAACGCGTCAGGGTGCGGCTTTTTCAAATAGGGTAGTTGGTGCTCAAAATAATTGTCACACCCTAATCCCGCTAGGGTGTGATGGGCACCCGACCCCGTATCCGGAGCCGAGCGACCCCACAGACTCTTATTACACACATAATTTCATCGGACTCTGAAATCAAATAAAAGTGAAATACATAGTAAGCTTTCAAAATCTTTCTTTCATCGATGTTTTCAAATCAGACAAAATATGTAATCATATAGAGTTTGTTACATAATACAAAATGACACATCGGCTGATGGAGCCGCTTACAGAACTGACAACCAATACCCACGACTCTGTCTGCAAAGTCTCTAACATTACTCAGACATCATAGCACACATTTTCTGACTCGGCAGCACTCCAGGAACAAGTGGAGCTTGCCAACCCCGCTGGAACATCTTCTATCATTGCTTCAACTCATCTTGGTGTACCTGCGTGGCATGAAACGCAGCCCCCGAAGAAAAGGGGGTCAGTACGGAATATGTACTGAGCATGTAAGGCATGAGATATAGAAAACAGAATCATAATCGGAACAACGAGACAAAAGTAAGTACATTAGCCAGAAAAACCAAGGAGCTTATTTTCCAAACGCAAATCATGTATACCGATGTCACATGTCAGAAGGAGTACAGAAAATGAGTAAATCGTGCAGAGTATCAGAAAACTTACTTTCCAAACACAGATCATACGGGCTGACCTCATATGTCATCATATACATATACATATAACAGATCCCGGCCCTTTAGTAAGGGACGCGGTGGATGGACTCATTATGTATGCTGACATCATATATCACAGATGCGTATAACAGAACCCGACCCTCTAGTAAGGGACGCGGTTAACAGAATCATCAACGCATGTCAGAATCATATATCACATATGCATATAACGTGCCCCGACCCTCCTGTGAGGTACGCGGTAAATCATATATCATGTATGCATATAACGTGCCCCGACCCTCTTTTGCGGGACGCAGTGAATAAATCATGTACCATCCTGGCCACCACCCCGTCATCACATCATAATGTCATCATATCATATACATAACATGCCCCGGCCTGCAAGTGAGAGGGACGCGGTAAACAATGCAGAGAAGTACGCACGAGAACATACCCTGGCCCGGGATGCAGTGAATAACATACTGAGACTTGCACGAACAGAGTAGTGCGAAACCATATGCACACAAATCCAGACTCGATAGATACATACACTTACCGAGGTTCGAAGAATCATAAACACGTTTCAAGTCAATCAGAGTTAGTATATGAAAGTTACAGACATTTTTACCACAGAACTTTTACGAACATTTCAAAGCAAATCCGAGATCTTTTACGAAAGTTAGGGACATTTTACTACAGAAACTTTTTTGAACGTTCCAGAAGCTATTTTTGGAAAATCAAAGCAACAATCACATTAGGTACCTTTTGAATATCATTATGGATCGAATCAAATAAAGCTTTTGGAATCATATGTACGTATAAAAATAAATCAAAGACTCAACAGAATAATCAAACGTGCTATCAAAATCCAGACATTAGTCATACCAATATCTCTCGAATACCATACGGAAATATATCAAACAGAACTTCGGACATTAACACATACAGAACTCTTTTAGGAACAAAACTCTTCATGCTCATCTCGTTGTCCAATCCTATAATAAGATCGATCATATGGAATATACTCATATCAAGAAGTGAATAAGAATCGTAAACAAACTCAGAATCAAAGAATAGAGTAATCCCCAGAGTACATATCATACCTTATTTGGCTCTAGGACATGCCAAAAGAAAGAAAGGGTAAGCCTTACATACCTGTACCACGCCTTATTAGCTACGCTTATTTATCCAAGCTTGCTAGTCTACATACAAAAGAATTCACATAACCATTAGATTCATTATCATTCACTTGTCTTAACTTCTCAAATAAATTCACTTATATTCTGCCAAAATTTCGGCAGCACCTCCCCTGTAAATACATCATCCCCGAGAATCTAACTCGGCCAATTTTATCAACAACAATCCGAGAATGCAACTCGGCCAAATTATCGATAACAATACCAACAATCATACCAACAACTTCAACAATCAATCCAAAGTACATTCTAATATTAACAACCTTTGTCATATGATTCAACGACATTCCATTTACATTCAATTCAATTCTCATAATATGCAAGACAACCCAATTAACATTCTACTTCCCCCAAAGCCTTCCAAATTCAATAAGGACAATAACAACACATTTCCTTATTTCAAATTCAAACACAATAACCCAACTTACAATCTTCCAACCACATGTCTCACCTTCCAAATTCATGAATTATATTTGCAACATACACATCAGCAACTCTATTCTTATAATTATAAGTATAAGGAACCATACTAATATCACATTAGCTTCTTCCACAATCCACAAACGATTTCAACCTCATTTCCAATCAATAAATCTTCATTTAACATCATAAAATCCACAACACAACAACAATCAAAATGCTAAATAAAATCATTTCATTTATTCTACATGACACCACTATATTCGGCCATACTACACACGCATATATTTCATGAATTTCACCCTCTTCCACATATTTCAACATTCATAAATCATCTATAACACATGTAAGAAGGGGTTAAACCTTACCTTTATTCTTTGTCTCCTCTTTTCGGCTATGGTTGGATATTGCACAAGTGAATGATTTTGTTGCTCCAACAACCTCTCCATGTTAATTAGGGCCTTCAAATTAGTTGGAATACTAGGAGAAAATATTTTTTTCTTGATCAATCTCCATAGACCAATTTTGATGGCCATGGCCGAACATGGCTCTAAATTTTTCTTGAAGTTTCCTTAATGTTGGAATGAATAACTTGTCTTGTTTTTTAAGCTTGCCTATATATATATATAGTTCCTACAAGCTTGTGAAGGGCACATGCCCTCTTTCTTGAAGCTTCTTAAAATAAACAAATATGACCACTTGGTCATCTAATTATACACATGGATAATTAATTCAATTGGGCCAAGCCCACCCCAAGTGCACGACCAACATGGCCCTTTTTATTCAAGCCCACTTTTTTTTTTGTTTGTATTTAGTCTTGTAATTCACGAAAAATATTTTTCAAATTCCGAATTTACCCTTAGCCTTCTGCCATATTACCATAAACCATCTTGTGAATTTCTCTTTTTACCCTTAGCCTTTCTCAATATTTCCACATCAATATTTTCATGAACAACTTATGTATTGAACAAGATCAAGAACATAGCCTTGCTCTTAACTTCCCGCAATTATCTTGAATTATCCGAATAAACAAAATGCGGGATATAACAATAATATTCCCACACCGGGACGAGAACAAAGAATAGTTCTCCCCTAATTGGCAAGGTCCCTACGTGGTTCGCAAAGTGCTCTTCGGAAGAGCAATAGTTCTAACAGAGATGGACCTGGAAAGAGTGGCCCAAGCCAATCAGCGTAGATGCAGTCAAGCGGTACTATGCCTAAAGATGCACCTCCTCAGTTGCAAAAGTTTGTTTTCATTTACTTGTAATAGTTTGCTTTTATTTGCTTGTATTAGTTATTCCTTTGCTTGTAATCGTTTGTAATAGTTAGAAGAATAAAACAAATTGCCCTTTTTGTACTATGAACTACGCAATGACTTAACTTCCTCAAAGTGGGATACGTATGTTGTCCATTTGGGACCCGATCACATTATTAGTAAAACTCAAAACTCAATTTAATTCCTACTGTGACAGGATACGTAGGCACTCTTTGAGCTCGATCGTCCTGTTGAGGAGGCTACTTGAGAGATTGAGTCTGATATGCATAACCGATATCCCCAGTTGTTCGCTGATTCAGATTCTTCCCCGCGCTTTTCCCTTCTTCACTCGAGGACGAGCGATGGTTTAATTAGTATCTGATGTAACGACCCGCTTGGTCGTTATAGTCTTTCCAACACTTTCAACCCTTTCTCGAGCTTGGTTAGCTCACTTTTGATCTGAGGGGACCGTTGACATGCTTCCCAAGGTGTTTAGATTTGATTCAGACGACTTTTGTGAAATTTAGGCTTAAAGCAAAAAAGAGTTGACTCAAAGTTAATTTTTTGGTAAACGGAACTTTTTTGAAAATTCGTCCATTCCGAGAGGTCCGAATGATATTTTAGAACTTATGTGTATATCTAGTTCGGTTCCTAATGCACTTGGATGTATTTTGGGACTTGGTTGGGAAGTTGGAATTGAGGTGTCGGGGGTTGACTCGGTCAACGAGACCTCCATTGGAAATTTCGAGGCCATGAGTGCGTTCGTATCATGTTTTTATATGTATTGATGATCTGTTTGACCACCTTGTGAAGTGAGTGAGGCCAACGAGACCATTTCCTTCCTTCAGGAGAAGAAATTAGTCAATAAGGGGTGTTTAGCTTATTTGGATCATGTACATGACACGACTGTTGCATCTCCACCCCTTGAGTCCATTCCTATTGTGAACGAGTTTGCGGAGGTATTCCCGTCTAATCTATCGGGTATGCCACCCGATCGTGACATTAACTTCTGTATTGATTTGGATCCGGGCACTCGCCCTATTTCTATTCCGCCATATCAGATGGCACCTGCTGAGTTGAGAGATCCTAAGAGCAGTTACATGATTTATTGAGCAAGAGGTTCATTAGACCGAGTGTCTCCCCTTGGGGTGCTCTTGTGTTATTTGTGAAGAAGAAGGATGGATCCATGAGGATGTGCATTGATTATCGCCAGCTGACCAAGGTTACTATTCGGAACAAATGTCCTATGCCGCGTATTGATGATCTGTTTGACCAGCTTCATGGGTGCTTCAGTGTTTTCGAAGATTGACTTGCGTTCAGGCTATCACCAGTTGAGGATAAGGCTGAGGATATTCTGAAGACAACCTTTCGAACAAGATGTGGTCACTATGAGTTTCTGGTGATGTCATTTGGGCTTACTAATGCCCCGACTACATTTATGACTTTGATGAATGGCATCTTTAGGCCATTCTTTGATTCCTTCGTGATTGTGTTTGTTGATGATATCTTGGTGTATTCCAAGAGTATAGAGGAGAATGAGAGCCACCTTCATACTGTTCTTGGGTTGTTGAAGAAGAATAGCTTGTTTGCTAAGTTTTCGAAGTGTGAGTTTTGGTTGGAGTCTGTGGCATTCTTGGGCCATGTTGTGTCTAAGTATGGAATTATGGTTAATCCATAGAAGATTGAGGCTATGAGGGGTTGGGCGAGGCCCATTACTATTAGCGAGGTTTGTAGTTTTGTGGGTTTGGCTAGCTACTACCGTCGCTTTGTGAAGGGTTTTACTGCTATTGCTTCGTCCTAGACCAGATTGACTTAGAAGGCTGTTCCTTTTCAGTGGTCCAATGATTGTGAGGAGATCTTTCAAAAGCTCAAGATTATTTTGACATCAGCCCCGATCTTAGCATCATCCTTAGAGAGTAAGGATTTCGCGATCTATTGTGATGCATTCCATATGGGTTTCGGTGTTGTGTTAATGCAGGAGGGTAGAGTGATAGCTTATGCTTTCCGTCAGTAGAAGATCCATGAGACAAATTACCCTACCCATGATTTGGAGTTGTTGGCCGTGGTCTTTTCTTTGAAGATTTGGAGGCATTATTTGTATTGTCTCCACTGTAAGGTTTTCACCGATCACCGTAGCCTTCAACATGTGTTTACCTAGAGAGATCTTAATTCTAGGCAGCGCCAATGGATGGAGCTCCTGAAGGACTATGAAATATCTATTATTTATCATTCTGGGAAAGCCAATATTATGGCCGATGCCATTAGTCGCAAGGCAGTGAGTATGGGGAGTTTAGCTTGTTTGATTGTTTCCGAGTATCCGTTGGCCCTGAAGGTTCAGACTCTGGCCGACAGTTTCGTTCACCTTGATATTTTATCCCTAGGCAGGGTTTTGACTTGTATAGAGGCGAGCTCATCTTTATTGGATCAAATCAGGACTCATCAGTTTGAGGATGCTTAGTTGAGCAAGATAGGGTTCTGAGGGGTGAGGCCAAGGAGGCCATGATTGACTCTGTGGGCATTTTGAAGATTAAGGGAGGCGTGTGCGTCCCTCGTGTTGGTGATTTGATTCAATTGATCTTGAATGAGGCTCATAGCTCTCGATATTCCATTCATCTGGGGCTGACTAAGATGTATCATGATTGAGGCAGCACTATAGGTGGAGTCGGATGAAGAGAGATATAGTTGATTTTGTGGCTAAGTGTGGGAACTTGTTACACCTCGAAAATTCCGGATTTGTTGTCTTGTGAATAGGCTAACGTGACCTAAGGTGATTATGAAATCCTTACGAGATTAAGGGAAGTATTAGATAGCTTAAATTGCACACCATAAGATTTCAAAGTTGTATGAATATGTGAAATTTAGTTTGTTGAAAGAAGTGAAATGTAAGTCGTGTTCGGAAAGGTTTTCGCTATAATTGAGTTAATTTTTATTTGGTAATGTCTTGAGGGCTGATATAGGGCCTATTGTATGGTTAATGAAGTGTTATGTAAGTGCCAAGAAGGTTCCACGAGGATTGGAAGTCAAACGAATCAACGAGAGAAAGTTTCGGATAACTGTGAGTTATACGACCACTTATACGGTCCGTATAAGGGTGTCCTATAACACAATCTTTACAGAAAGGGATGTTTCCATGGTGGTGTTATACGGTCCACTTATACAGACCGTATAATATTATACGAACTGTATAAGTGGTCCATATAAGTCCATCGGGCAACTTTTTAATTTTTGTATAAATAGATGACCCTTGCTCTTTTATTTCATTTCTCACATTTCCATAAGTCTTGAGAGCTCCAAATCCTTCTCCAAGAATATTCCACCCCAACCTAAGAGAAAACAAAGATCAAGAGGCGAGAATCAAGGTACCCATGTGTTAGAAGTCTTGCTAGGGTTAGTAGACTTCAAGAATAACTTGAGTATTGAAGCTAGGGTTTCCACCCAAGGTGATATCCTTGCTCTAAGGCCCATTCTTATGAGATAAAAGGTTAGTTTTCATGCTTAGTTCATGTTATCATGAATGATTGGTTGTTGAACAACTTGGGTAGAAGAAGAAAGTAGAAAATGAGGTCTAAATGTAGCTTTTATGATGTTTTTGAGTAGTAAGCTAACTTGAGTCATGATTCTTAGTATGATATGGGTATAATCTTGTTATGGAAGGTATTAATAGTGATGAGGAAGCATTGTATGAAAATGTGCCAAGAATGGGGGTGAAGTTGTTAGTATAAGTTGAGCATGAGAATGAATATTGAAGACTTAAATGAATGCGATTACTTGATTATGATATTATGGATGTTTGGGAGTTGTTTTGTAATACGGTGGAAGTTGATGAAATAGGGGAAATGCTGCCCAATTTTCATTAGATCATGAATTATTCTAGTTTTAATTTAAGAGTATCATTAAGGCTTAACCATGGTATGAATCCTTCTAAATGTAGATTGTTCAAGCTTCGACAGTGAACGTCAGATAGTTAAGAAGACCAAGAGGTATGTAAGGCTAACCCTTCTTTTATTAAGGCATGATTCCTTTGCTATATACCCTCTCATGAGTTACATAATGTCTTCTAAATGACTCTATCTCTAAAATTACTAAAGATCATGATCCTCGATACTTTCACGATGCTATTACCTCCCTCATATGATAGTTGATCCTCTAAGGATAGATGTAACGAAAACGATGATGGTAATGATGTTGATGATACTTATGGACTCTTATGTATACATTTTTATGGACTTTTATGTGTACGTGTCTAAGTATGTATGACTATTATATAACACTGAGCTTATATGGCCGGGTATCATACCTATTGCGCGCACACCACTGCAGTTGGGTACGGATAACATTGAGCCTTGGTAGGGCCAGGTACGTATGACACCGAGCCTTGACATGGACGGGTATGTGAAAAACCGAACCTTCATGGTAGGGTATGATACTAATATATACATATATGAGTAAGAATTATAAATGGAATGTTCCTATTAGAAAATGGGTAAGAAAACAGGATGGTTGCCACTAGAGGTACAAATGGCTCTATTATCTCATGACTCTTCTATCTTATGTTATTTCATATGCTTTCATTATGTTGTTGATTATTCTTTAGATACTCAATAAATTATCCGTACTGACGTCCTTTTATTGTGGACGCTGCGTCATGCCCGCAGGTGGACAGGGAGACAGACTTGATCCATAGACTATTTGTTCAGGGACTACATAGAAGGGCTCCATTCGATCCAGAGCTGCAGCTGTTGGTATTATTCTTTTGTGTACATACATATGGGCATGGCGGAGTCCTGTCCCATCTATATGATGTTACATACTCTCTTTAGAGGCTCGTAGACAGTTGTGTACTATTAGATGTCTTTTAGACTTGTCGGCTTATATTTTGTATATCATTTTGTTAGCCTCGTCGGCTTATGTATATGGATATGGGCATAGTTGTTGATAATGATATGAATGTGTCGTTGCCCAATGAGATTAGTATTAATGATGTATAGAAATCATGCGTAGGCCATGTGGCTCACCTAGATGTGAATGTGAATGTACGATAAGAGGTGCCCGGGTAGGTTAGCAACGGGTGCCCGTCATGGCCCTCCGGTTGGGTCGTGATAGAACTGTCAGCAAGTAAAGTATTAGCACCAGCGATCTGGCGGTGTACTTCTGAGGATGCTCATTCCCGAGTAAAAGTGGGAGATGATTGCCGTGGATTTTTTGTGGGTCTCCCGAAGACCCTGGGCAAGTTTGATTCTATTTGGGTGATAGTTGATCGGTTGACTAAGTCCACTCATTTGGTTCCGGTTCAGATTTCTTATAACGCGGAGAAGCTAGCCAAGTTGTACTTTCGGGAAATTATGATGTTGCACGGGATTCCTATTTCTATCGTATCTGATCGGGGTACTATCTTCACTTCCCATTTCTGGAGGGATTTTCATGAGGAGTTGGGCACCCGATTGGATCTTAGTACAACTTTTGTCCACAGATCGATGGGCAGTCCGAGCGGACCATTCAGGTGCTCGAGGACAGTTGAGAGCTTGTGTTATTGAGTTTTGCGGTCATTGGGATCAGCACTTACCATTGGCAGAGTTTGCGTACAACAACAATTATCATTCGAGTATTAGCATGGCGCCTTTTGAGGTTTTATATGGTAAGAGATGTAGATCTCCGGTTGGTTGGTTTGATGTTTGAGGTTCGACCTTGGGGTACGGATCTGTTGAGAGATTCCCTTGATAGAGTGAGAGTTATTCAGGCCAAGCTTTTGGCAGTTCAGAGTCGGCAGAAGATGTATGCGGACCGAAAGGTCCGAGATCTAGAGTTTGCTGTTGGTGACCAGGTTCTATTGAAGATTTCACCCTTGAAGGGTGTTATGAGGTTTGGGTAGAGAGTCAAGTTGAGCCGCAAGTATATTGGCCCATTTGAGATTGTTGACCGTGAGTTGGCTTTACCACCATGCTTGACGGGAGTTCATACGGGTTTTCATGTTTCTATGTTGAAGAAGTACCATGCCGACGGTACTTACTGTAACACCCCGTACGTTTAACTTAACCTTTGACCATGATCCTAGACTTAGAAAACTAGATAGAGAATGTGGGAATTGAAAATTTTGCTTCAGTTGTCAAATGGGGATTTACGCCCCAGAAGACAGACCGTATTTCAGTATACGGCTCGTGTTTCAAATCGTTAGTTGACATCTAAAACCACTGAGCGTTATGGAAATTGGCTCAGGAAACCTTTATAGTTAAATACGGACCGTATTTTGGAATACGGCCCGTATTTCAACACGTAAATTGTCATCAAGTTCACTGTACATTCTGGAATGAGGCTTGGAGAATTATATTGTTAAATACGGATCGTATTTTGAAATACGGCTCGTATATGGTGATTGTATTTGGGCAGGAGGTACTACAGTGTTTATGTTTTGGAATATTATTAAATACGATCCAGGTTTACGGACCATAAATCATAATACGGACCGTATTTGGTTCCTTATTTCACCTGTCGCGCCAGAAACTATAAATACCTGATTTCAGTTCTAGTTCTTATTTTTTACAAGTCTCTAAACCCTAGAACGACCTATTCCTCTTCTCCATCACCAAGAACACCAAGGTAAGCCTATTCCAACCATTCCAAGTGAATTCTAGCATGTGTTCTCATAATCTAACAATGAAATAATTGTTCTTAACATAGGGTTTTCAAGAAAATCCATTTAAAGGACTCTTATTTTTTAGCAAAGCCACCAGAAAGGTGGAAATTTATTGATAAAGAATATATGTGCATATCAATCCAAAAGTGATTGATCAAATAAATAAAAACAACAGAAAGGAAAATCAACAAGTGGAAAGTGGAAATACAGATTTTAGTTTAAAACAGACTATTAACAACTATTGATCCAAGGGCCTTGACTTGATAACATCTATCACACCTTCAAAGTCTCACAGGTGGCATGGTTCAAATCAGTTGAATCATTCTTCAGGCCACTTAAATATAGTTGTGATCTTCTGTACAAACCAACATCTGTATGGAAGCAAAAACCACTCTCAACTTTGAATCATTGTCAAAAGAGCATGAATCCTAGCCTGGACATGTGTAGCATCCATATCAAGAAATGACACCTTAATATAGTTACTGTATCTGTCCATGCTAGTTCAGACAGCATTTGAATATGACATTTCTACATATCTTGCTTATCAGCCTGGTGATCTTTCAAAAGCTGTACTTTTCTTTAAATGTTCAAACTGTCCAGCTTAATCCTTTGCATGAAACCAGGTGTCTATGATACTTGATCCATAATTAGAAAAGTCTGCTACTTAGATCATGAGAATCACACCATTTATATTAATGAATGAGCATGCCAAGCACACTGATACCACCCTAATACAGATGCTGCAAATACTCACAATCAGTTGGCAAACTATACTCAGTAATAGTTACAGTTCTGTTGTCAATCTGGTGCTTTGTCTTGAAGGGTTCTTATTCTCCAGTTTGGAATTCCTCTCTTCTCCATATTCAGAATCCTCTTAGCTTGACTTGGTAATTCCTGAAAATTATGAAACTGAATTGAACCTGCAAAAACAAAAACCAAGTTAGGTAAAAAATCTGCAAGCCCATTTCCTTCTCTATGTATATGCTCCACAGATACTCTTTGATCATCCATCATCCTCTTGATATCATCCACCAACATTGAAATGCTCCAAGGGACCTTCCATTCAGTATTTAAAATCTTCTTCATGGTCATGGAATCAGTCTCTATGATCAATGGAAAAAGCTGTTTTTCCACACAGTATCTCAGTCCCATTCTAATAGCCTCAGCCTTAGCCACAATATTTGTTCCATCTATCAAAATTTTAGCAGCTGCATACACCAAATCTCGCTCTTCATTTCTTATACAAAAAGCAACAGAACTTGGTCCTGGATTTCCTTTAGCAGCTCCATCAATATTACACTTATAAACTCCAGATGTAGGTCTCCTCTATTTAATAATTCTGCATAGAACAGTAGGCTTATATCCTTCAAAGAACTGAACAATCTGATGCCATATAGTTGGAATGTGCAGCCCAGGAAACTGAAATTTACATAACATATGAATGTTCATATTTATGTCATATATCACTCTATTCAGATTCATAGTACCACCATGAAGCCTATTGTTTCTCCACTTCCATATTTGCCACACAATAAAAGCAGGCACTGCTTTGTATATGGTCTTCATTTTGAAATGGTATTTTGCTTCCCACTAACTTCTTATAGCATGTTTGACCTGAACACAATTCATGCTCAATCTAGCCCCCATATTGAAGTATCTCCAGACCTTTTTCGCCAAATCTCCACACAGAAACAGATGGTTTATAGTCTCCATCTGAGCATTATGACAGCAATAACACTTTGAAACTAATGGAATGCCAATACTTGCCACCACTTCATCAATTGGGACTTTAAATTTCCACAATCTCCACATGAAGAATGAAATTTTAAATGGCACACCTTTGATCCACATATTCTGAAATGGCACTGTTACATTAGCTTTTTGTCTCAGTAACTGCCATGCACTACTTACTGTAAACCTGCCTGTACTTGTCATCATCCACCAAGGTATATCCCATTCATTTGATGCATATTTAATGTCAATTTCCTGTATTATATGCTGCACAATATCTTCAGGAAACAGCTGCATGAGTTTGCTGATATTCCATCCTCCATCTGTCATAAGTTCAGAAACATCTTCAGCATGCTCATTGATTTGCCAAGACTGGGGAACCACATAGCTAAGAGCACCTAGCTTAGTCCAATTGTCAAACCAAATGTTTGAACTTCCAATCTTTGGCTCCCACCAGATTTCCTGTTCTATACTTTCCCTTGCTTCCAACATCATCTTCCAGACTTGTGACCCTCCCTTCCATTGAACCACCTGAGGAATTTGTTTTTTGCAGTATTTATTCCACATGAAATTAGCCAGAGAGAACTAGTGGTTCTAAACTTACACCAGAGTTGAGCACATAAAGCTTTGGATATGTCATAGATAGACCTGAAACCCAAACCTCCTTCATGTTTGGGAATGCACGTGTTAAGCCAAGCTGCCCAGTGTCTGCATCTTCCTTCCTCCTTATTATTCCAAAAGAACCTGGCAAAGATCCTGTGTAATTCCTTTATAACACATTTAGGAGGCCTTATAGCAGATAAAACATGAATTGGGATACTTTAAAGGACACTTGTAATCAACACAGCTTTCCTCCATAAGACAGTAACTTGCCTTTCCAAGTTTGTAACCTGTCTTTGACTTTATTCAATAATTCAGTATAATCCACTTTCCTTTTCCTGGCATGAGTAATTGGTACTCCAAGATATGTAAAAGGAAATTGTCCTCTCACAAATCCTGTTACTGTTGCAACCTGCTAACTTAACTCATGTTATACTTTGCTGAACATATAAAAAGAACTTTTCCTCTTGTTTATCAGCTATCCAGATATTTTCTCATATTCCTGAAGAGTATCCATGATCATCTGTAAAGATTAGTTATCTGCTGCAGAAAAAATGATTGTATCATCTCCATATGCTAGATGATTCAACTCAGCACTCCACTTTGGCATCCCATAACCAACAAAACCAGGCTGATCAAACAAAGAATTTAGTGCCCTTGAAAGAACTTCTGCAACTATAATGAAAAGAGCAGGAGAGAGTGGACCCCTTGCTTGACACCCCTTGTAAAATGAAAGAAACCATGTGCCTGGCCATTTAGGAGAACAAAATACCAATTATTTTCCAACAGCCTCCATATAAGGTCAATGAAAAATGGAGAAAATCCCATTTTTCCCATCACTTTACAGAGGTACAACCATGAGATCCTATCATATGCTTTTGCCATATCCAACTTAATCACAACATTTGCTGGTTTTCCTCTCTTCCTTATATCAGTTAAAATTTCTTGTGTCAACAACACATTCTTAATCATATTCCTGCCCTTAACAAAACTAGATTGATTTGGTGAGATCACCATTGTAAGTAGCTTGTCTAGTCTGTCATGAACTACTCTTGATATGGCCTTATTGATAAAGTTACTAAGACTTATAGGTCTCATATCAGAAAATGCCTCAACAACATTCTTCTTTGGCAGCAAAACCAGATTAGTATGAGTGATTGACTTGGGAAGAGTCTGTCCTTCAAAGAAAGCTTTAACAACACTAAATACATCAGCCTTGATCACCGCCCAACACTTCTGATAAAATATACTAGAAAATCCATCAGGGCCACAGGAACTATCTCCATTTAATTCAAATACTGCCTTCTGTACTTCCTCCATAGTAGGTTATTCAGCAAGTAGTATATTATCCTCTTGTTCTGCTTAAGTTCTGCTTGTGCCCTTTGCATGGCCATTCTATTTTCTTCAGATGGATTATCCTCAAACAACTGCTCTTTAATCCTAACTATTTCCTCTCTGATTACAAGTTGATTAAAAATGTCCCCAAAAGTAGTCTTACTCCATGTACTTAAAGCAGTTTTCAGTTTCTTCATCTTGAGCTTAAATGACAGAAATACATCATCAGTTAAGATTGTTTCCCATTGCTGCTTAACAAAATCAAGAAAATTATCATGTTCCACCCAGAATTTGAGAAATCTGAATGGTTTGATAAACATTTCCACTTGATCTCCACATGATACAAGTAATGGTGCATGATCAGAACCAGTCCTTGATAAATATTCCACTTCTAAGTGTCCAAACCAATTCTAAAATGTATCATTATGATCAATCCTGTCCAATATCTTTAAGATGCAGTCATTACCAGCCCTACCATTCCACCAGGTGAAAGGACTCCCTTTGAAAGGCATCTCATGCAACTCACAGGAATTCAGACAAAAGGCAAAATCTTCATATTCTTGTGGCAAAACTGGTAAACCTCCTATTTTTTCTTCTTCATTCAGTATAACATTGAAATCTCCACCAACCAGCCAAGGAGATGTCATATTACTAGCCAAGAGGTATAAACTATCCCACAACTGCATTCTCTCCACTTCAAAACATTTAGCATACACCATTGTAACCACCATATCTTTATTGAAATCTTGTAACTGCAGCTTTACAGTAATAGATTGCTCAGTATCCAACAGAACCTCAACATCAACATTGTGTTGCACAAAGAACCAAATTTTTCCATTACAGTTGGAATTAGCATAAGGCATTCCAAGTCCTCTTCTATATTTCTGAATTTGTCTCTGATACTGAAAAGGTTCCATCAGAGCTACCAAAAAGAACTTATGATGCTTATTTAACATTTGAACTCTATGAAATGCTTGTTGGGACTTCACTGATCTTATGTTCCAGAATAAAGTTTTAACAATCATTTAACAGATTTCTTAATGTTACTCCTTGTTGAATACCTCACAGTTTGTGGAGTCTCAGAATTTTGCTTTCTTCCTTTTCTTGGCCCTTTGCTTTGTGATTTTGGAGATAATCCTACCTCTACACACATCTGATGTAGTTTCATATCAATAGCATCACCATCAGCATCTTCCTTCTTATTGTTGACCAATATCAACTTATCATGTTCCTCGTGTAACTTGTGAGAGACTACATCATGTAAAGCTTTGTTAGGTGATACCCTTACAACAGCATTCAGAGGTTGCATATCTCTAATATCAGGAATAATGGCCAAAGCCAAATTCCTTTGTTTTGCATCAGCAACTTTCTCAGGATAATAGCCAACCAACTGCAAGTTACAGTTAGAGCTATGTACCTCCTCATCAGAAATCTCCTTCAGAATTAAAGCCTAAGCAGACTACTCCTGACCATGAACCAGTCATATCTTGCAGCTTCTCAACAGAACCATCATTCAAATACAGATCACCTGCTTGAGTACATTCAGACATCTGATTTTCCAAAGAAATTTCAGAGGCCTCATTTCCATCATGAATCCTGTTGCTATCAAGCCTTTGATGAGCATCTTCATCTGCATCCCTAACACTCCTATTTTCAACTCCTAGCTGTTGATCATCTTCATCAACTCTTCCCTACACCATTTCAGACTTTTGATCATCTGCAGATACTTCAGTATTCTAATGTTCTTGACAGTCATGAGACTTGTTTGAACCATAACCCTCCTTAACCTCCAGAGAGTCTGCTTTGCCATCCAGCTGTGGACTATTAATCTCTTTTTGAACAGGATCATCATTAAGCTGCTGTGTTTTGGCAATAGCTACTACACTGTGATTATCATCTTCACTATTGTGCACCTTAGCAGTTTCATATTCATAAACTTCACCATCTTCCAGAGACTTGGTTCCATTTGTAGCCTGATGTTTGTCCAGAAACAAGTTTGCATCATCCACACCAGCATGCACCTTATAATGCTCCTTCTTGCCATCTATACAGTCAGCTGCAACCCCTTGTTCTATAGAGACAACTTCTTCAGTGACATGCTCCTTATGACTATTACTGAGCCTACTAACATCAACATCCTCTACTCCTTGGTTCAATACCTCAAATTTGCTTGATACCTTAACTTCTTTGTTTCCATCATCCCTCCTATTTGGAATCACTTTGTTGTTGCACTGCCCTTTGTTTCCAGGGTAAGTTACCACAGTACCACTGAACAATACCTTTGGTAAATATTGTTGCACTAGTTTTTTCCACCCCCTATTTCTTCTATATCTTCCTTGTTGGATCTGCCCTTGTTTACTTGTTCCAGGCTCATCTACTACAACTGCACCCTTTCCTTTGTTCTGAGATCCTACCCCATTATCTGCCACCTCATTTTCCAACAGTTCTAGATGTAACACCCAACATTCATCATTAGAATGGATTTGTAAAAAGCACGTTGTGCAATACTTTGGTAAGTAGTCATATTGAATATTAAATTTAATCGACCTGATATCATTTGTAACATCCTCTTCAATCTCCATCCACACAGACTTAGGCAAATCTGCAAGCAAGTCTACCTGCACTTTCACTCTAGCACAGTTTGGCCTGGTCTTATTGATAGTAGCAGCATCTAGCTGGATTGGCTTGCCCACAACAGAAGCCAATGTAAACAAGGATTCCTTGACAAAAAAGGTAGGAAGAAGCTTTGGAAACGAAATCCAAGCCATAGCAATTGAAGTTTACTTTTCCACATTGAATTTAGAATCATATATTAATGGTCTCATTTGATAAGAATGACCATCTTTTGACTTCAACCAAAAGAAACGTTTTGATGATATATTAATAAAATCTTCCCCTAGATCACATCTTATCAAGACATGCCTATCTCTCAAAAAGCCTACACGACAGTTACCCTTTACTCCACACTAATGAGGTATAATAGATCGCAACTCTTCTAGATCAGGCCATCCATACGAAAACTTACCAACAATGGCATATTGTAGGTTTTCAATCCTTTCCATTCGTAATACTTCAGAAGAGGACCATCTTACGACGTGTTTACCATCTATAATCTCAACCATCTTCATAGGAATGGATTCACGCTTTTTACCAGTTTCATGCATTAGGGTTTGACGATAATTCTGTGTTGTGGACGTTGGGATTACTGTTTGTGACTGCTGAGAATTGCTCGACGAAGAGAGAGGAGGGAGGAGGGAGAGGGGAGGGAAATCTTGAGGAGAGAAAGACTGACCAACCACCAGATGCGGCGGCTGGCCAGTGGCCGGAGTGGCCATAGCACTGTTAGGGTTTCAAACTAGTGTTTGCATGGGAGGAGAGAGAAGAGAGCCGTGTCTTATCCAATTCATTTAAAGGACTCAAGACTTAGACTTTGGAATTTTTCTTCCAAGTTCAGATTTTTAATACAAGTTTGGAGCATTACCAGGTATGTAGGGCTGCTATCTACGTGTGGGATCATCATTGTTCTTCCGCACGCCTCTTAATCCATAAAGTATGAATCCTTACGAAAACTAGGGTTTCTTCTCTACCATGCCCATGACAACCCTAGGTCCACGTCCATGATTATATTATGTATGAATTGCTATTATTCTATCATTGTGTTCTTAATAACAACATATGATTATTGAGAATCAGTCCGTAATCCAGGAAAACCCATATCTTGTATTCCATGGGTTCTTGCATGCATGTTTTTAACAAAAAAAATAATTATTTCATGAATATCCTACACGTCTACAAGTTTTCATGCAACTATATTATATAATTACTTTCATGCCATGATACAAGATACATACATGCTAAATACAAGCTATTTGATGAAATCATGTTTATACATGCTAAATACAAGCTATTTTATGAAATCATGTTTATACATGCTAAATACAAGCTATTTCATGAAATCATGTTTACAAGTTATTTCGTGAAATCATAATTACAAGTCCAGTACAAGTTAATTCATGAAAATCATAGGCTCTTAGCCAATTATATCATGTTCATGTATTTTAGAGTTGCACGAATTATCGAGAAGGCTCAGATGGCCTGAAACTACGTTGCCACCATAGGACAAGGATCGCTCCGCCTAGTTAGGACGATTCCTTAATTTTACACTGAATGGGTCCATCAGGCACGTTACCACCTTATACCCTGGCAAGGTATGGGGGCTCTTCTGGTCCGGCGAGGTACCAAACTCCACGTACCCACGTGGTGATATCATGTTGTCGGTTTATGAAATGTTCTCCCTACTTACCATGTTTTACTCATGTTATATATATATGTATCCATGCTCATGCTCATTTTCATGTCCAGGTTTCAGTTTCAGTTCTTATCATGTTATCCCATGTCCCATGTTATTTCTTTAGTTGCTTTACATACCAGTATATTCAATGTGCTAACGTCCCCTATTGTTGCCCGGGGGCCTGCATTTCACGATGCAGGTACGGATTTACAGGACGATGCCTCTACTCATTAGGATCTGCTCGTACCAGCTTTAATTGGTGAGCCCCACCTCATTCGGGGTTTAGACATTGTCTTTCTCTGTTTAGTTTGCATCTAAAGGTATGCTGGGGGCCTTGTTCTAAAGTATGTTTTCATGTCCATACTCATGTTAGAGGTTTCATAGACTAGACAAGTGTCATGTTAGACTTCCAGAGTTTGGTTAGCCGGTTTGGCTCTTTTATGACATTATCTGCATGCACGATTTAAACAAGTGTTCCCATGTATTATATTGTGACTCACTATGTTTTACAAAAGCTCATCATGCATTCATGCTATATTTTTGCTCATGTATGCCTCATGATGATTCAGCAAGCTATGTGGTTCGCTCGGTTACATGCAGTATGGCACCAAGTGTCGTAATACGCCCAGGCCATGGTTCGGGGCATGAGACTTACATTGTTCGTTGGGATTCAATGTTGCTTGATAAGAATTTGACCTACGAGGAGGAGCCTAATGCGATCTTGCATAGGCAGGTTCCGAAGTTGAGGTCGAAGGAGATTGCTTCTGTGAAGGTGTAATGGAAGAGCCGTTCTATTGAGGAGGCTACTTGGGAGACTGAGTCTGATATGCGTAGCTGATACCCCTAATTTTTTGCCGATTCAGGTACTTCCCCGCTCTTTTCCCTTCTTCGCTCGAGGACGAGTGATGGTTTAATTGGTATCTGATGTAATGACCCGCTTGGTCGTTATAGTATTTCCAGCACTTTCAACCCTTCCCCAGCTTGGTTATCTCACTTTTGACCTGAAGGGACCGTTAGGATACTTCCTGAGGTGTTTCGATTTGATTTGGCCGACTTTTTGTGAAATTTGGGCTTAAAGTGAAAAGAGTTGACTCAAAGTTGACTTTTGGGTAAGCGGATCTTTTTCAGAAATTCGTCGATTCCGAGAGGTTCAGATGGTCTTTTAGAACTTGTGTGTATATCTGGTTCGGTTCCTAATGCACTCGGATGCATTTTGGGACATGGGCTGGGAAGTTGAAATTGAGGTATCGAGGGTTGGCTTGGACAACGAGACCTCCGTTGGGAATTTCGAGGCCATGAGTGCATTCGTAGCGTGATTTTATGTGTGTCTGTGTATGTGGTTTGTGAGCAGATGACCTCGAGTATTAGTCGGGATTTCGAATTGAGATTGGGCTTATTTTTAGAAAATTTGTACTGGTGTCCGCCCTGGCGGCACCATTACCGCCATAGCGGCACCACCGGAGTGGCGGTACTGGCCATTGTGGTGGCACAGTGTTTTGTGGCTAAACCATCTCGGAGGTCTGAGTGGACTTCGGGGCGGTACTGCCGTAGCGGTCTTGCTGCAGCCGTATCGGTATTGGGCGTGTTATATTCATTAAGTGTGTATTAAAAGCCCTCAGTCTCTCATTTATTACTATTCCAAAAAATTGAGCTCTTGGGACCAGTTCTAGATGATTCTTGGTGGTAAGTCCTTCTAATCTCTTGGCTATTTCATTATCCCTAATCATCTTAGAATCCCTTTTTCTTGTTAGTTCATTGGTAATGGAAGATTAAAGTGGGTTAATGACTATTCTATCTAGGCTGCTAAATCATGATTTGTTGGTTGGGTTAGCTCTATTAAGCATTGAATTGATTATTAGAACCCTTATTTCATAGCTTCTTCCTAATTAGAGGCTAATTTGTGGATTTAGAAGTTAGGGTTATACCCAAATTTGGGGTTTTTGCCTAGAATCTGAATTAGAGTGACTTGTTTATTATTCTAGCTTTCTAATGGTGGAATTGATCACCTAGAGGCTTAATTTCATGTTAGGACCTTTAGCTCCCTAATTTCACCCTTCTAGATCATAAACCCTATTCTATAGGTTGGGAATTTGGGTCTTGATAGAAGTAGGGTTAGTTTCGATGTTCTTCTTGATTCTAGTTCTATGATTTGAATATGCTTAGACTTTCTTGATATCGAGGCTCAACGGAAAGGAAAGGCTAAGGAGTGATTGTTGGTATTATTGCTGTTCGGCCTTCCAGGTAGGTTATGGCTTATCCTATGGTGAGACTTCATTTAGAGAAGCATATATTTAGATGATATTGTGGGAGAAGCATGTAAACCTTCGGGTACGAAGTTGGGTTGGATATTTTTTTAGGTTGGGCCTTGTTGTGTGATTTGGGGCTAGCAACCCCGTTGTGTTGTGACTTGATTTGTTCTATTGTTGTTGTTGGCTTGATGCCGCGTAGTTGTCACGACCCAACTAGGGGCCGCGACGGGTACCCGGAGCTAGCAACCGAGCACCGCTCGCTCTACTACTCATCTTACTCATTTAATGCTCTTTTGCAAATTTTTATACATGAAAGTATAAGAAGACATATTTTGTATAGAAACATAAATGCTTTATATTCATTTGCCTCTCGGCCATCAAAATAATATATATATATATATATGCAATAACATCTTGTGAGACCATCTAACACACACTGCGTATCTACGAGCCTCTACTGACATACTGTATACATAGACGGAACAGGACTCCGTCGTGCCCAACATATACATATGTACCAAAATAATAACCATAAGCACCTCCAAACAATGGAGTGCTCTCTATCAGCTGACAGCTACTGAGGATCTGGGCCAAACTCACCTCCCTGTCTAACTGTGGGCATGAACACAGCGTCCAAAGAAAACGGACGTCAGTCCGAATATTGTACAGAGTATGAGAGGCATAAACAATGAAGAAAGACATCAATAATATAATTAGAACATCAATATGAAACATCTGGATCTGAATGACAACCATAAGGGAAGTAATGCATGCTGTCTTACTCATGCTCATCATCATGTCATATATGCATAATATGTAAGCTGCCCGTCCATGTCGGAACGGTTTGAAAATCATTAACATTAGCCTGCGTCCAGGCCTCCCGCATCCGGGGTACTATCTCATGCCGCCCACTAGTGGTGTCTGCCCATGCCAAAAGGTCATGGTGTATCCGTATAGCTGCCCGCCTTGGCGGTGACTGCCCGGCCAACTAGGCACGGTGTGAAATGCTCATGTCATGCTTATCATAAAATACTTATAGTAATATGCTTATCATCATATGCTTTTCTTATCATAGTACATGTATAAGGCTCAAGATCAACTTTACTCTATCGGGGTGACGTAAGGTCGTGATCCCCCGATCCCATTATGTAGCCATTACTGACATTCTGCCTCACCTTGAAGGAACTAGCACATAAGGTGAGTGTAGGCAATAAATAACATCATTATCAATATAGCATCATCATACCGTATCTCTTATCTTATATAGACATTTATGAATATAGGCTTTTAACTTTCCGGAAAATGGGAACTCATGAAGAGGATAAAGAGTTTAAACCATAGGATTCATGCCATTAGAAGGAAAGGACTAGCCTCACATACCTTGGTCGTTTAACTAAGCTATCGCTCACTTATTCTCCTTCGATATCACGTTGTTACCTTCATGAGAGAATTCGAATTAACATTAGTTAATTGACTACAAGAGCGCATCGTTAATTCTAGGAAAAATTGGGCAACACTTCCTTTGTTCATACTAATTTTCCCTTGTTCTATATCAACTCCCAACATTCACAATACTACTTACAATATCACAATCAACAATCATCATTTATGTATATTTAGCAAAATCCACCATTTTCTTCCAATTTTCCCATATTTCTCCTTATAACTCATCTTTGTGTTTTCACGCATTCAATACTTATTTCATGATATGAACATCATTATAACATATTCATAATAACAACTCTTCAACTTTCATGATTCAATTCCACTATCATTCAATTATATCACTATTCACTCAGTAATGACCCACTTTCTATGTTCTTCTACATTTCAAGTATCTAAGCCTTTCAATACCTTAAACAACATGAATTGATCATGAAACTCACCTTGGATGATGGTTGAACAAGTCTTGAGCTGAAATACTTCACTTAGACAAAACCCTAGTTCCACCTTCTTTGGAATTCCTTGACTTAGATGAACTATGAGGAGTTTCACACTCTTGATTTCATGAACTTGTGTGTTATTGATCTTGATTTTCACTTGAATTCTTGGTTTGGAAGTGTTTGGAAGTTTCTAGAGAGAGATTGGGTCATGTAGTGAGAAGGAGAAATAATAAAAATGAACTTGAATCATATTTTTATAAATACAAAACCAGTCCCGATGCCATTATACGGTCCGTATAATTGACCGTAAAACTGACTCAGTGATCACCCCTCTCTGTGTCAACTTGACGGTTCATTTGACGGGCCGTATAATTTTATACGTTCCGTATAATCTACCGTAAAACCCACTTTTCCTCAACTTCTTTCTGGGACACTTTAACGGTTCATTATACGGACGTAAAACCATTATACGGTCCGTATAACCTACCGTATAATTCGCCAGTTCACTGAGTCTTATTTTGTCACTTCGTTTAATCTCCGATCCTTACGAGACCTTCTTAATAATTGTTCAACACCTCGATACCAATCAAATGAACGTTACCACTTGTCTCCACAACATCGTATACACTATATCCTTGTTAGCCTATTCACTGTACGCTTAACGGGAAAATTTCCGGGGTGTAACATTCTTCCCCCCTTTTGGAACATTCGTCCTCGAATGTTAAACACTCAGGATTCTATAAAAATTTCGCCAGAGTTTCCCCTGTAATCTGGCACTACTGACCTGTCACAGTAACCCACAATATCATCGCCTCATAGGGCTACATCACAATATAAACACATCTATGGCCACACACGACCAAAAGCATAAAAATAAAGCATACATACCTTATATCGTCGACGTTTCATCTTGAATCTCTTCCGGGGATTGGAACAAATGGGGGGTACATTGATCTCATCTTCTCCTCTGCTTCCCAAGTCATTTCTTCCCGGTTGTTGTTTCGCCATAGAACTTTGACTGAAGTAACCTCTTTACTCCGAAGCCTTCGCACTTGTCTATCTAGAATAGCAATAGGCACTTCTTCGTATGTTAGCTTCTCTGTCACTTGCACATCCTCTACCAGAACTATTCTTGTTGGGTCTCCAATGCACCTGCGGAGCATCGAAACATGGAATACTGGATGGACTGATTCAAGCTCCAAAGGCAGTTTCAATTCATAAGCTGTCTGACCCACCTTATTAATGATTTCATAGGGTCCAATGTATCTAGGGCTTAACTTCCCTTTCTTGCCAAATCTCATCACCCCCTTCATCGGTGACACTTTCAGGAACACCCAATCGCCAACTTGAAATTCCAAGTCTCGCCGGCGATTGTCTGCATAAGACTTTTGGCGGCTTTGGGCTGTTAGCAATCGATCTCGGATCACCTTAACTTTTTCTACCGCTTGCTGAATCAATTCGAGGCCTATCAATTGTGCCTCTCCTGTTTCAAACCATCCAACTGGAGATCCACATTTCCTTCCATATAAGGCCTCGTATGGAGCCATTTGAATGCTGGAACGATAGCTATTGTTATACGCAAACTCAATTAGCGGTAAGTGATCATCTCAACTTCCACCGAAATCCAGCACACATGCTCGCAGCATATCCTCTAAGGTCTAAATAGTGTGCTCGGCTTGTCCATCATTCTGCGGGTGAAATGTCGTGCTAAGCTTTACTTGAGTGCCTAGACCTTCTTGAAAAGACTTCTAAAACTTGGTTGTAAACTGTGCCCCTCTGTCTGTGATAATGGCCAAAGGAATTCCATGAAGTCGCACAATTTCCTTGAGATATAACCTCGCATAATCTTCGGCTGAGTGGGTAATCCTAACTGGGAGAAAATAGGCTGCTTTTGTTAATCTATCCACGATCACCCATATAGAATCATACTTCCCTCGTGAACGGGGTAATCCCACAGCAAAATCCATGTTAATAATTTCCCATTTCGACGTAGGAATTTTCATTGCTTGCAATAAACCTCCTGGCTTTTGATGCTCGGCCTTTACTTGCTGGCAATTCGGACATTGTGCCACAAATTCTGCTATGTCTCGCTTCATTCCATCCCACCAATATATCAATTTAAGATCATGGTACATCTTGGTTGCACCCGGATGAATAGAATACAGGGAATAATGTGCTTCCTCTAAACTCCGTCGGCGTGAATTTGCCACGTCCGGTACACATAGCCTGTCCCGATATCTAAGAATCTCATCTATGGAAATTTCAAATGGAGACTTTTCCTTTTCATGAGATAGATCTCGGTAGCGGCTTAACTGGGAATCTTCATATTGCCGTTCCTTCACTTCTATATTCAAAGATGAAACTGTGGGGTCATTGATGCTAATCCCTGCATCACCCGAATCCATTACACGTACTCCAAGATTAGATAGTTGGTGGAGCTCACGAGCCATTTCTTGCTTCTCTGAAGGAACTCCACGTAAACTACCCATTGATCGACGGCTAAGTGCATCTGCTACTACATGTGCCTTTCCGGGGTGGTATAAAATATTCACATCATAATCTTTTAACAATTCTAACCACCGCCTCTGTCGCAGGTTCAACTCCTTTTGCTTGAAAATGTATGTGATCTGTATAAATATCGACGTGCACACCATACAAATAATGTCTCCACATCTTCAAGGCATGAATAACCGCAGCTAATTCAAGATCATGAGTTGGATAGTTCCTTTCATGTTTTCGCAACTGTCTCGAAGCATATGCAATAACTTTCCCATGCTGCATCAATACACATCCTAGTCCGACACTGGAAGCATCACAATATACGACATAGCCATCTGACCCTTCTGGAAGTGTTAACACTGGGGCTGAGGTCAATTTATCTTTCAACTCTTGGAAGCTACGCTCACAAGCATCACTCCACTGGAATTTAGCTGACTTCTGTGTTAGTTTCGTCAATGGAGCTGAAATAGATGAGAAGCCCCCTACAAATCTTCTATAGTAGCCTGCCAGTCCAAGGAAACTACGAACTTCCGTGGGTGTTGTAGGCCTTGGCCATGTCTTCACCACCTCAATTTTCTGAGTGTCGACTCGAATGCCATCATCTGAAATAACATGACCCAGGAATGCCACAGAATTAAGCCAAAACTCGCACTTTGAAAACTTTGCATATAATTCCCGAGCTCGAAGAACACCAAGAACAATTCTTAGATGATCTGCATGTTCCGATTCGGTGCGAGAATACACCAGAATATCATCGATAAATACTATCACAAAGAGATCCAAGAATGGTCTGAACACATTATTCATTAAATTCATGAACACCGCCGGGGCATTCGTCAACCCAAATGACATTACTCGGAACTCATAGTGCCCATACCTCGTCCTGAAAGCCATTTTGGGGATATCTTCTTCCCTAATTCTCACTTGATGATAACCCGATCTTAGATCTATCTTGGAAAACCATTTAGCACCTTGCAATTGATCGAACAAGTCATCAATTTTGGGGAGGGGATATCTGTTCTTTACCGTCACTTTGTTCAACTATCTATAATCAATACACATTCGTAGCGAACCGTCTTTCTTTTTCACGAACAAGCCCGGTGCTCCCCACGGGGATGAACTGGGCCTAATGAAACCCTTCTCAAGCAAGTCTTTCAACTGTGCCTTTAGCTGTTTCAATTTTGCTGGGGCCATCCGATAAGGAGGAATAGAAATGGGCTTGGTGTCCGGCAATACATCAATGGCAAAATCAATTTCCCTTTCTGGAGGAAGACCTGGTAGTTTATCTGAAAATACATCTGGGAATTCACTCACTACCGGAATTGATTGAAAAGCTAGTGGCTTTGCCTCGGTATCATGAACTCGAACTAAGTGGAAAATATAACCCTTAGCTATCATCTTCCTTGCCTTAAGGTAGGAAATATACCTACCCTTTGGAGAAGCTGTATTACCCTTCCATTCAAGTACGGGCTCTCCCGGAAATTGGAATCGAACTACTTTTGTCCGGCAACAAACATTAGCATAGCACGATGCCAACCAATCCATACCCATAATTACATCAAAATCTATCATCTCGAGTTCAATTAAATCAGCTTTTGTCTGACGATCACAAATAACAACTACACAATTATTATATACTTGTCTCGCTATCACGGGATCACCAATCGGAGTGAACACCTCAAAAGATTTAATTGGCTCGGGTCTCACCCTAATACATTCAGCAATATACGGAGTAATATATGAGAAAGTAGAACCCGGATCAATCAGAGCATATACATCATGGGAAAATATAGCCAATGTACCTGTGACAACATCTGGGGAGGACTCAAGATCCTGTCGCCCAGCTAAAGCATATACGCGGGGCTGAACAGCACCTGAAGTAGATGCTCCCCCTCTGCCTCTACCTCTATCTGCTGAAGTCTGGGGAATCTGTGCTATCGGGCGTACTGAAGAAGAACCCGCTGCTGAACCTGTAGGCTGAGTCCCAGCCCTATCTCTCGCTGGGACAGTCTCTCATCATATGACCAACTTGCCCGCAAGCATAACAAGCATCCGAACCCTGAAGACACTGTCCAGAATGCAATTTGCCGCACTGGATACACCGCGGTACTGGAGGTCTCCTCTGACTAGAATCTCCCCTAAACTGAGAATCTGGGGCCCTCGAACTATGGCCCTGTCCTGACTGAAAAGAACGGTCAAACCTCCTGTCTGAGAATCTGGGAGGCGCACTGGTCGCTGACTGACCTGAGTGCCTAGAATGCATCTGTCTCGGTCCCCCTCTATACTCACTGCTCGTTCCCATAGATCTAGCCCTCTTACCTTATCTCCGATCATTATCACGATCATTCCTCTGCTGCTGTTGTCGTTCCTCAAGATGCTGAGCATGAGCTTGTATCCGGGAAATATCCATCCCGTCTTGCAAAGAGGCCGTCAAACAATCTCTAAACAAGTGTGGCCCCAGACCGCTCACAAATCTATAGACCCGGTCTCCCATGTCGGCCACCATAGTTGGAACATACCTAGCCAAAGAATTGAATTACATACTATACTCTCGGGCACTCATGCTTCCTTGCTTTAAATTCAAGAACCTGTCCGCTCTAGCTCGGCGGACCTCGGGTGGCAAGTAATGACGAATAAAGGCATCCACAAATTCTTGCCAAACGGGAGGTGGTGCATTCTCTCCTCTTGATGACATCCAATTTTTGTACCATAACACCGCCACATCGCGGTGTCTATAAGAGGCCAACTCCACGGATTCGGTCTCGGAGGCATGAATAATCTTTAAGGTCCTCAACATTTCATCAATGAAGTTTTGCGGATCTTCATCCGGCTTCGACCCAAAGAATTCCAGGGGATTTAAGGTCATAAAATCACGGGCTCTCGTACTAGCTGAACGATCACATGGGCCCGCATTATGTCGTTGTGCCTGAGCGGCAATCAATTGTGTCAATAAATGTATGGCCTCGGATACTTGTTGACCCGAAGCACCCGGTGGAGGAATCGGAGCTGAGGCTCCTCCTTGCTCTTCTACATCGGGCACGGCCTTATTTTGCGATTCACCTTCCTCTACATTCATCGGAAGCTCTCGTTCTGCCCGCCTTTTTGTCATAGCCTTGCCTTTCTGGGCGGCGGTAGCTTTTCCTTTTGGCGGCATTTTTCTGAAACCATAACACACTTTTAGGAAGGATGTAATCTTAGGCATGGCTCTATCGCACGATCTCATGAGAAGAAGGATGGTCATTTTCCTAAATGCCCTGTAGCCTCTTGTTTATTAGCGTGGCGCGCAACACACCATAAACAAGACTCTACTAGACACGGCTCGTTGACACTTCCTGGGATGAACTGCTCTGATACAACTTCTGTCACAACCCAACTAGGGGCCGCGACGGGTACCCGGAGCTAGCTACCGAGCACCGCTCGCTCTACTACTCATGCTACTCATTTAATGCTCTTTTGCAAATTTTTATACATAAAGTATAAAAAGACATATTTTGTATAGAAACATAAATGCTTTATATTCATTTGCCTCTCGGCCATCAAAATAATATATATATATATATATATATGCAATAACATCTTGTGAGACCATCTAACCCACACTGCGTATCTACGAGCCTCTACTGACATATTGTATACATAGATGGAACAAAAATCCGTCGTGCCCAACATATACATATGTACCAAAATAATAACCATAAGCACCTGCAAACAATGGAGTGCTCTCTATCAGCTGACAGCTACTGAGGATCTGGGCCAAGCTCACCTCCCTGTCTAACTGTGGGCATGAACACAACGTCCAAAGAAAACGGACGTCAGTACGAATATTGTACAGAGTATGAGAGGCATAAACAATGAAGAAAGACATCAATAATATAATGAGAACATCAATATGAAACGTCTAGATCTGAATGACAATCATAAGGGAAGTAATGCATGCTGTCTTACTCATGGTCATCATCATGTCATATATGCATAATATGTAAGCTGCCCGTCCATGTCGGAACAGTGTGAAAATTATTAACATTAGCCCGCGTCCAGGCCTCCCACATCCGGGGTACCATCTCATGCCGCCCACTAGTGGTGTCTGCCCATGCCAAAAGGTCATGGTGTATCCGTATAGCTACCCGCCTTGGCGGTGACTGCCCGGCCAACTAGGCACGGTGTGAAATGCTCATGTCATGCTTATCATAAAATACTTATAGTAATATGGTTATCATCATATGCTTTTCTTATCATAGTACATGCATAAGGCTCAAGATCAGCTTTACTCTATCGAGGTGACGTAAGGTCGTGATCCCCCGATCCCATTATGTAGCCGTTACTGACATTCTGCCTCACCTTGAAGGAACTAGCACATAAGGTGAGTGTAGGCAATAAATAACATCATTATCAATATAGCATCATCATACCGTATCTCTTATCTTATATAGACATTTATGAATATAGGCTTTTAACTTTCCGGAAAATGGGAACTCATGAAGAGGATAAAGAGTTTACACCATAGGATTCATTCCATTAGAAGTAAAGGACTAGCCACACATACCTTGGTCGTTTAACTAAGCTATCGCTCACTTGTTCTCCTTCGATATCACGTCGTTACCTTCATGAGAGAATTCGAATTAACATTAGTTAATTGACTACAAGAGCGCATCGTTAATTCTAGGAAAAATTGGGCAGCACTTCCTTTGTTCATACTACTTTTCCCATGTTCTATATCAACTCCCAACATTCACAATACTACTCACATTATCACAATCAACAATCATCATTTATGTATATTTAGCAAAATCCACCATTTTCCTCCAATTTTCCCATATTTCTCCTTATAACTCATCTTTGTGTTTTCACGCATTCAATACTTATTTCATGATATGAACATCATTATAACATATTCATAATCACAACTCTTTAACTTTCATGATTCAATTCCACTATCATTCAATTATATCTCTATTCACTCAGTAATGACCCACTTTCTATGTTCTTCTACATTTCAAGTATCTAAGCCTTTCAATACCTTAAACAACATGAATTGATCATGAAACTCACCTTGGATGATGGTTGAACGAGTCTTGAGCTGAAATACTTCACTTAGACAAAACCCTAGTTCCACCTTCTTTGGAATTCCTTGACTTAGATGAACTATGAGGAGTTTCACACTCTTGATTTCATGAACTTGGGTGTTATTGATCTTGATTTTCACTTGAATTCTTGGTTTGGAAGTGTTTGGAAGTTTCTAGAGAGAGATTGGGTCGTGTAGTGAGAAGGAGAAATAATAAAAATGAACTTGGATCATATTTTTATAAATACAAAACTAGTCCCGATGCCATTATACGGTCCGTATAATTGACCGTAAAACTGACTCAGTGATCACCCCTCTCTGTGTCAACTTGACGGTTCATTTGATGGGCTGTATAATTTTATACGGTCCGTATAATCTACCGTAAAACCCACTTTTCCTCAACTTCTTTCTGTGACACTTTAACGGTTCATTATACGGTCGTAAAACCATTATACGGTCCGTATAACCAACCGTATAATTCTCCAGTTCACTGAGTCTTATTTTTTCACTTCGTTTAATCTCCGATCCTTACGGGACCTTCTTAACAATTGTTCAACACCTCAATACCAATCAAATGAACATTACCACTCATCTCCACAACATCGTATACACTATATCCTTGTTAGCCTATTCACTGTACGCTTAACGGGAAAATTTCCGGGGTGTAACAGTAGTGATCGCAATATTGGAGACTATTGATACATCTTGATCATGATATTGTAGTATCTTACTTGTTGACATTTGATATGAGGATAGTGTTCTATATGACTTGTATAGTCTTTCATGATATTTTTGGCGTACCCATGCTTGGTGCTTGTGATATTGATCTGAATCATTGGTGTTGACACATACATTGCACGCATTCTCATCCTTCATAATCTAATGTTGATACATTGATGATACTTGAGGAAACACTGTGATGAGCTAGGCTTGGTTTGGATGAGTTTGATGTGAGGTCCGATATCCGATGGTTGTCCCACAATCGTGGTTGTGTTGTAGCGGTTGCTGAGGTTTGTGTCGGAGCCGTGAGGTACATGGACTCCGCAAGTCCCCTATAGGTTGTGCTGATGACGATCCTCAGTAGGCAAAGATTCGGAGTCTCGTTACCGTTGGGCAAAGATCCGGAATGAGTGGCACGTGGACTTCGCGTGTCCCCCATGGGTTGTGCTACCGAGACATCGATACTTCCGTCCGGAGTACATGTGTACACAACATTGCATTGCAACGCATTTGCATTCATACATTATTGCATTGCATTGCACTATGGCTAATATTTTGATGATCTAGTGATTTACTTGTGTTATTTGGATTCGGATGGGATATACTGAGACTTGGCACATTCGGGTTTAGATGCTACAACCTAGGTGATGATGTGTACTTGATTCTAGTTGTGTGTGACTTATACTTGTCGATTTATCTGCTTATCTTAATTTATTGTCTGGATTATGGTAGCTAATATTAGTCGGCCTATGATACCTACCAGTACTGTGGTTTGGTACTGACCTGCACTTGCTACATTCTCTTATGAATGCAGAATTCCAGGTTGGATCTTCTTCTATCTCTCGTGGCTAATAGTCGCTCTGAGATTTGCTTATAGTCTACAGGGTGAGCACGAGAAGTCCGCTGCCTTGAAGATTCTTCTTTATTTATGTCTTATTTTCCATTCTGGGACATATTCAGACTTGATGTAATATTGATATTCCAGACTTGTATATTTCTAGTTAGATGCTCTAAACTATACCCAAAATGTTGATATCACACTTAAACTATCCTGGCGACCCATTACACACTTAATATATTTAAAAGTGATAGTTTTTACTTCTCCAGAGTTGATGTGGCATAAATAAAATTTATAATTCAAAAATAGGCAAGTGAAGTCAAAATAAAAATAATTTTTTTTTAAATTATTCCTCCACCACTACTGCCCCCCCCCCCCCCACAACCCCACCCCATGCCACCCCCATCTCTTCCAGCTTTAAACCACCGCCACCGCCACTATCACACTGCCCTCCCTTCTCCTCCACCTTCACGCCACCCTACACCCCCAAACCCTTTTTCTTTATTTCACACAACACCACCCTCCCCCCTCCCTCCCCATCACCGTTCTCCTCCCCGGTCAAACTCCACCACCAAAGCAACAATCCTCCATTGGTATACTTGTGAAATTTCCATTGATGTAACGTTGATAGCAAATCTGTTGCCATCTAACATTGATGGCAGCAGTAGCAGTAATTTATTACTCCGTCCAAAATGACACCAAATCTCTAATCTGTTGTTGCCAACAAAAAGTTGAATGAATGAAGAAAATGGGTAGAGATTTGGTGCCATTTATTTCTAATCTGGTGTCCCTCAATCCTCCTTGCCATTTTCTTTAAAATGAAGAAGTCAAAATTAAAATGAAGAAGGCGGAGCAGTGGTTCCTCCTTGGCAGTGACGGAGAGGATGAGCAGTGGTTGCAGCAGTGAAGCATGAAGGGCTTGGGGAGTCGGGGTGTCGGGGTGGGGCGTGGGGTAGGGGGTGGTGGGGGTGAAATGGAGAAGAAGGAAAAAGAAAATAGTGCAAATTAAAAAGAAAAAAGAAAAAGTACTGAAAATAATAAAATTTATTTTATTTCCACGTGGCGCTGACATGGCATGTGCGTGTGGAACACCACACGCTGTGAAAGTGGTATAATACCTTGCAGGGTGGTCTTAATATCACTTTTAAATATATTAGGTGTGTAATGGGTCGCCAGGATAATTTAAGTGTGATATCGACATTTTGGGTATAGTTTAGGGGTGTTTTGATGTATTTTGCCTGTATGGATTAGACCAGACTCTGGAGTGTATTTCGTTATTTCCGCACTGTTTCTACATTATTATCGTCAGAATTAGGTGATTTATTCTCTTCGCTTATTTAATTATTTATTTGCATTTTTACTATCATTGGGTTGAGGGTTCGCTTACCGAGGTGAAAAAGGTAAGTGCCCATGTGACTTAGCTAAATTGGGTCGTGACATTTGAGATGATCTCAAAAATTCCGCAGAAGAGAAGGAGCCATCAACCATTCGGGCAACAAAGAAGGTAATACTTCTCGTCCAAAGCACATGTTATGACATTAACTGGAACAATATATAGAAATTTGAAAACACATTTTTTTCCACAAAATAGTTTTATTTTGTAGCTAATGATTTATGAAAACAATTTTCCTTGTATGATTAAAATAAATTCATCTTTCGAGTACCAAACCCAAGAGGGATGGAGCCCGAAGCCGACAAAGTTGGCGATATGGCCAAGGACAGTAAGACTGATCCACTTTAATAGGAAACTAACCTTTTCCTGATGTAGGTCCCTATGACGTCAGGAGGACGACCCACATTTTTAACTTTGTTTCGTGTGTAGGTTAAAAGTGTTTGCCATACAACGTAGCAGCCATCGCCAGAGGTGACATTCATAATTTGGTTAGCCGCAAGGATTGTCAAGGGATTGAAATGCCATAAGGGCAAATATCTGGCTACAAGGGCTATCGAAAGAGCGAAAATGTCATAAGGGAAAATGTCCAGCCATAAGGGCTATCAAAGAGCGAAAATGGCATAAGGGCAAATATCTAGCCACGAGGGCTATCAAGAGATCAAAAAAAGGCCATAAGGGCAAATATCTTTCCACGATGGCTATAAAAAGAGCAATGAAGCAGCGCATCTGACCAAAAGGGTCACAGTAAATCTTTAAAGAGTCAAGCGATGTAAATCTGGCCAGTCGACTGCAGTTTTCATTATAAGAGTCAAGCGATGTAAATTCGGCCAGTCGGCTGCAGTTTTTGCTATAAGAGTCAGGTGATGTAAATCTGGTCAATTGGTTGCAGTCTTCGCTACAAAGGTCAAGCTATGTAAATCCGGCCAATCAGCTGCAGTTTTTGCTACAAGCGTCAGGCGATGTAAATCCGGTCAATTGGTTGCAGTCTTCGCTACAAAGGTCAAGGGATGTAAATCCGGCCAGTTAGGTGCAGTTTTCACTCCAGTGCGTTAGGCGATGTAAATCCGATCAATTGGTTGCAGTCTTCGCTACAAAGGTCAAGCGATGTAAATCCGGCAGTTGGGTGCAGTTTTTGCTCCAGTGAGTTAGGCGATGTAAATCCAGTCAATTGGTTGTAGTCTTCACTACAAAGGTCAAGCGATGTAAATCCAGCAAGTTGAGTGCAGTTTTCGTTCCAGTGAGTCAGGCGAAGTAAATCCGATCAATTGGTTGCAGTTTTCGCTATGAAGGTCAAGCGATGTAAATCCAGCTAGTTGGGTGCAGGTTTCTCTCCAGTGAGTCAAACGATATAGATCCGGCCAGTCGGTTGCAATTTTCGCTATAAGAGTCAGGCGATGTAAATCCAATCAAGTGGTAACAGGCTTTGCTACAAAGGTCAAGCGATGTAAATCAGGTCAGTTAGGTGCAGTTTTCGCTCTAGTGAGTCAGGCGATGTAAATCCGATCAATTGATTGCATTCTTCGCTATAAAGGTCAAGCGATGTAAGTCCATCCAGTTGGGTGCAGTTTTTGCTCCAGTAAGTCAGACGATGTAAATCCGGCCAGTCGGCCGCAATATTCGCTCCAAAAGGTCAAAACAATGTAAATCCAGTCAGCCAGCTATAATATTTATTTTCAAGATCAATCACGATGTTGCCCAGCAGACGAAAAGTAGATTGGCAGCCTGTAAACAAGAAGCAGGCTGATTCAATCGAACACAGAAACATGCGGAGCAAACATGGAACTTTTTCTTACGAAGCTGGTCGAGATAGGGTGCCCATGAGAGTCAAACTCTTCGGCCAGGACTTGGAAGATCACTCCCACGCATGCTCAGCCACACAAGATTGCTTACTTGCTTGTTTGTTTTATTTTTGCCTTCTTTGAATTTTCGCACAATCGGTTGGGCACACACCGACACACATAAAGGCATTCACACACAAGGGATGCCCTTTTGCTCCTATTGAGTCAAACTACAAGTGACTTGATTCCCAAGGCCAGGGATATGTACGCGACTCAACACCAGAGAGTCAATCACACTCCAATCAATCACTCTGGACTTCCCAATTTTGATAATCGAAAAATTCAAAATTTGCTTAAATTTGCACTTAGAAGTCTAAATTGAGTCGAACTACAAGTAGCTTGAATTCTCATGTGACCTGAGATATGTAGGAAACCCAGAGACCAGGGCCCAGCCACATATTTGAAAATTGCCTAAAAAGAGAGGTAGCCTGAGATTGGGTTAGTCAAAAATCAAGGTTGTCAAATTTCGTTGCTCAAGGATGGTCCCACCATCCCCGAACACCGAATGGGCAGTTGCTGACACCTAATTTTTGACCTCCTACAATTTATTTTAATTGTCCAGAGTCCTTGAATATCAAACGGAGCAACATGTGTATTTCTTACGGGTCAAAATGATTTTTATGAAACTATTCCGATAATATTTTGCCATTTCATTTGGCCAAAAAACTTCAATAATATTACGAATTATTTAGGAATTAATATACAAATTTTTGTAGTTAATATAAAATATTTGCAAAATTTTATTATCAAAAAATCAATTAGCAAGCATTTTACTCCGTTTAATTCAAGGAAATCTGATTAATTAAATAAGTTAATATATATACCTCTGAAAAACATAGTTTTACTTGCATTTTGTAGGAATTAATCATAGTTGATCATATGTTTAATTGTGATTAATTTCACAAAAACTACATATTTTGTGGCTAATAGTGGCTATGATTGAAATAATCAATTGTCGGGCAATTATGACCATAATTGAAATAGCCAATTTCATGGCTTAATTCAATTAAGGTCACTTTTGCATAATTAGCTTTTAATTAGCCAATTTAGTTATAATGTGCTCTTAATTTAAATGTTCAATTAATGGACATTATTTAAATTTGACTACTTATTTAACTTTTGCATATGTGCCCCTCCATATACATATATACGCAGGTTTACACATATGTATATCAGGTATACACATGTCTCAAGTGGGCTTCCCCTTATTTCCTGTTCAAATTGGCTGAGTCTAGCCCAATACAGGGCACGACCCGACCCATTTAATATATATATATATATATATATATATATATACGTACATCCTCAGCCAAACAGACCCCTTAATGGGTCATTTGCTTTCAACCCAGGGTTTCATATGAAACCTTGGGCGCTGCCACCCCACACCCTTTCTCTCTCCTTGCGTCACTATGCTATAAACGTCAAAGGAAAGAGCCCACGTCGAGTTTTAGACTATTGAAAGGCTGAAATGGCAAGAGCATTTATTGCTTTGCCATTTTTCGCCTGTTTCCATCGATGTGCCACCCAAACAGGGTATTGTTCCTCTCCTTTTTTGCTTTTTGTGCATCATAACATTTAAATTAGTATGAATACTTAATGGATTTTGTCTTACCCTAGTTTAAATTCTCAAATCCCATTGGTTCGCGAAGAATTAAAAGGATTGACTCACCTTAGGTCAAATCTGACCTTTCGTTGTTTGTTTGTTTCCAATCTAAACTGTTGAATGTGGGAATTAAGGGTCTCATGCCCTTAATTTGTAAAGTCCCACATAGAATTTGGTTAGGGTTTGGGGATTTTTGGAGTTCTATGTAAAGAACCCCCAATTCACACAATTGAGGGATCGAATATCATCTATATTCATAAAGAAAAACTTGAGATACCTAAGTTTTGGCATATTTTCTTTGAAACTTTAATTTCTTGAGTTAAGTTTAGTTTTTAAATATTTTCTCTTTGTTCTTGTTTGTGTGTGGCCTTGGGCAATTTGAGTTTGAGGAGCAAACGCATCTTCCAACTCCATTCTCGACGACGGGCTACACGTCAAAAAGGTAACCCCCTTTCTTTTTAGTTAATTTTTAGTATTTATGTCTTAAATTGATATTATGTGAGTTTAATTTCCTAGTAGATTAATGTTTAGTTTAATTTTGTCTTTAGTTTAGGACTGTTTAGGTGTTAATCATGTTATTTGGTTATTGTTCGTCTAGATTAGCTTGTTTATTAGTCACGTTTATGTGTTTACACTAAATTGGTTGTTCATAACTTGTATTAGTCCTGTTTGTTCAATGTAATATTTAAAATCTGGAACGTCTATTTGATCTTGTCAAAGTGCTTACTTGTTTAAATTAGTTGACGCATAGTTTGCTAATCATGGCTAAATACTTGCCATTGGTTTATGTTAATATGTAAAATTTGTTTACTTGCTTGTTTGAGATTAAGACATGTAGTTGTTGGCCATACATGAGAATGCTTACCTGTGTTCTGAGGTCCGTTAATCTAGGGACAAGGACACACAGTGGCCTTTTGGCCCAAAGTAATCCCACGTTTGGGTCTAATACCGCGAACTGGCCTTTTGGCCCAAAGTAATCCCACGTGCTAGCCAGCCCAGCAGCCCAAACACTTTTTTTTTTTAAAAAAAAGATTTTTTGTGGCGACTTAAAAGATAAAGAGAGTCGCCTCTAAAGGCTTGCTACAAAAAATCAGACTTTTTAGTGGCAACTAAATATCAAAAAGTCACCAATAAAGGTCAAAATTCATATTGAGCCTTCAAAAAATATTTCAAAACATGTATAATATGTGTATACTTATACGGTGATTGAGCTTTCAAGAAATATCTCAAAACATGTATAATATGTGTATATTTATATGTTGACTAAGCCTTTAAGAAATATCCCAAAACATGTATAATATGTTTATAATTTGTAAGTATACGTTGATTATACATTTATTATACACATATTTTACATGTTTTGGGATACAATCAATGTTGTATAGAATACGTATCACTACTGTATATTTATGATACATTTTTTATACATATGATACACTTTCTATACAAGAATGATACAATTTATATACATATGCAGGAATTATAAATACACTTTCTATACAAGAATGATACAGTTTATATACACTTCCTATACAAGAATGATACATTTTATATACTGTGTATGTATGATAGATTGTCTAGACGTATGATACATTTTCTATACAAGAATGATATATTTTATACATAAATTATACAACAACGATACATTTTCTATACTTATGTATGGAATATGTATAATATGTGAATCATTTGTGTACAATCAATGTATAATGTACATAGTAATTTATAATATATGTATGATTACTGAGTATACATTGATGATGCATTTATTATACACAAATTACACAACAATGATACAAACCTATGATACATTTCTATACATATACGGTAGGGATACATATTCTATACAACGATGATATATTTTTTATACATATTTGATCTTCAATGGCGACTAAAGTTGCGACAATTTCTGTCCTTTTCCCATTAATCTATACTATTGATCATGTCTGTTTTCCTTAAAACTGTTTGAGTTTGTTTGGTTCATGATCTTTGTTAATCATGGTTATACACTTAATTGATTTTTAGATTTTTTTTGGTATATGTTTGCCTCTTATAAGTCTGCTGAGCATATTTGTGGTTAGTTATGGTTTGGTTTGTGTACTTAGCTAAACTACGTCTAGTTGAAGGTTGCGACACTATTTTAGAGATGCTACAAATATTTCACCTAAGTAAATTATAAGTCCATAACTCATTTAACAAAGTCTTTGTTGTGTACTGCTTAATTGTATCTGTTACTCTAGATAATAATAAACACTTTAGATTAACCTGCAGTGGATCTTTAAAACTGGGGTGGTTTGAAAGAAAAATGGTGTCCTATGGTATTGAGGTTTTTGTTTGCTTTTCAAGTGTGATCTGCTTAAAAATCCTGTGCCCCTCTTACTTAAGTTTCTGAGTCAATTGAAACCTATTATTTTAAACTGCTTACACATAGCTTATACATGGTCAAAATTTTTTACACTTGAATAAATGGAATAGGATTAGGAAGTCATTAATAAGAGGTGTTCACTTAAATATGTGAGATTATAGGTGTGACTTACCTAGGATCGAGAAAAAGGGGACAAGATTTAGAGTTTCTAGTCAAACTCAGTCATGTCCTTCTCCGTTTTGGTTGTTGGGGTTCCCCTAGATGAAATCATATATTATGAGACCGTCTAGAATAAATAAGAGGATTAATATACCCAGGCTATGCAAGTTTGTTGAAACAGTCCTTTAAAATTTAAGTTTTCATTTCAAAAAAAGTTTAAAAATCTGTAGTTTTCCCTTGTAGTAAAGCTATGTGTTTTATGACTTTGCTGGGTTGATTTCTATGAAAATCCCATCCCTTCTTCCCTTGTATGTTGATGATATATGTGTTGTATACTGGGTGTATACAGAATATACATGAAGTATATTTTGTATACCATTTGAAATAAATTTTTAAACCTGTTTGTTTATGCTATGTTTGGGCCAAATCTGCCCCCCCCCCCCCCCCACCTCCCCTTTAAGTATTCACTTTGTGGGCCTGCTTTGATTTTAATATCACTTAGTTTTAGTGCTTGACCTATTTTGACCTAGTCATATCTGTTCTTTTTTGGCTTTGAGGAAATTGTACTAGTCGTTTATCTGAAACTTGTTAAGGATATATATGGACTGTGTATGCGTATATGTGTATCCATGCTTGCTTTAATGTTTTACTTAGTGTTTAAATTTCTTGTTAGTCCCATAAGATAGTTTAGATACTTTCTAACCCTCAATTTCATTTTCCACTTTGTGTGTTCGCATGTGAAATGTCGTGGGCCACTTGGGCCCCTTTTTTTTTCATTGAAACCTTTTGGGCCTGAAGCCTAACAACACTGCTTTTGTTCGAGTCCGCATAACAATAGAAAGTGTAACGACCTGTTTGGTCGTTATAGTCTCTTCGGTGTTTTCGCTGGTTTTCCAGCATTGATTAGCTCACTTTTCACCCGAGGGGACCGTTGACATGCTCTCCGAGGTGTCTAGATCGGATTCGGGAAACTTTGGTGAAAATATAGGCTTAAAGTAAAAAATGGTTTGACCCAAGTTGACTTTTGGGAAAACGGACATTTTTCGGAATTTCGTCGATTCCGAGATGTCCGGATGGTCATTTAGAACTCGTATGTGCATTTGGTTCTATTCCGAATGCATTCGGATGCATTTTGAGACTTTGGATGGGAAATTGTAATTAAGGCATCAGAGGTTGACTTGGTCAACGAGACCTTTGTTGAAAATTTCGAGACCATGAGCGTGTTCACAACATATTTTTGTGTAGGTCTGTATGTTTGGTATATGAGCAGATGGCCTCGGGAATAACCCGTGATTTCGATTGAAGACTTAGAAAATTTGTGGGATTCTAGTTTCTGGTGCCCGCAACAGCGGCACCGATGTGGTGGTATGTTGGCCGCTGAGGTGGCCATGAGAATTATTGGGCATACGTAGCGGCCTCCCAGCCGCCGTAGCGGCCCCTCGACGGTTTTGGCGTTGACGGGCTAGTGTTTTCATTTAAGTGTGTCTTAAATAAGTCTTAAACCCTCATTATTTCCCATTTCGATATTTGAGCTTGAAGAATTTGTTCTTAAGGATATTTTGAGGAGAATCTTGGAGGTAAATCTTGCCCATTTCTTCATTCTTCCTTAAACCCATTATCATGATAGATTCCCCTTTTCCCTTAATGAACCCATGGTGATAAAGGTTGAAAGAGGGTTTAGAAGAAAATTGTTCCTAAGATTATTAATGATAAAATTGGTGATGTTTATGCTAGATATTGACTAATCTAAGCTTATTAATCATATACCTTCCACTTTTAACATTGAATTTCGAGATTGAACACTTAGGGTTTATACCCAAATTGGGGGGTTTTGCTTGAAATCAAAAATTAGGCTAATCCTTGGGCTAAATCAACAATTAATGGATGGATTATGATTGCCTAGTACTTAATTTGGTATTTTGCCTGTGAATTTCCCGTTTTGCCCTTCTAGGCTCGTTTCCCCAATTTCTAGGGTTAAAATGGATCGAATTGAAATAGTAACAATATTAGTATTGTTCTTCATGATTTCTAACATAGAATTCGATTATGCTTAGACTACTTTGGTTCCGAGGTTCAGCGGAAGGGTAAAGCAAATGAGTGAGTTGTTGGTGTTGCGGTTCGGTAGTCCAGGTAGGTTATGGCTTACCTTTGGTGAGACTTCATATAGTGAAGCACATATTTAGATTATGATGTCGGAGACAACATGTGAACCTTTGGGTATGAAGTCGGGTTGGATATTGCCTTAGGTTGGGCCCTGTTGTGTGTTGGGACTGGCCACCCCGTTATGTGTGATGATTGTTCCATTGTGATGGTTTGATGCCATGAGCAGTTGGTAGATATAGGAATCTGTGTTAATGTCTTGACTGAGATAGCATTGATATACCGTTGTTGGTAATTAAACTATGCTGCAGTTGGCGTACCCGTTCTTGGTACATGTGTTGTTGATATATTATTGGCGTACCCATTGTTGGTACTTGTGATATTGATATATTGTTGGCGTACCCGTTATTGGTACTTTTGTTATTGATATATTGTTGACGTACCCGTTGTTGGTACTTGTGATATTGATATATTGTTAGCGTACCCTTTTGTTAGTACTTGTGATATTGATATACTGTTGGCATACCACAGTTAGTATTGTGATATGATACATTGTCGGCGTACCCCTTTGTTGGTACTTGCGATATTGAACTTGGCTGTGGATAATTGATATACGCATTGCACGCATTCTCACACGTTCATGATGCATGGCCGATAGCCGGTGACGATCTGGTATCGTTGATTGAGCAAATTAATATTTCGATAAACTCTTTACTTGAGTGATTGTGAAAAGCCCGATGTCCGAAGATCAATTCTGGAATCATTAATTGTATGAAATTTATATTTGATAAACTCTTTTACTTGAGTGATTGTGAGAAGGCCGATGTCCGAGGTTTAATTCCGGAATCGTTGATTATGTGACACTGATATTTGACAGACTCTTTTACTTGAGAGATTGTGAGATGGCCGATGTCCGATGATCTATTCCGGCATCGTTGTTGCATGGCCGATTCCGATGATATCCCGGAATCGTTGTTAGTGCATGGACTCCGTGGGTCCCCCAGGGTGGTGCCGGTGAGACTCCCCCTGTGAGAAATTAGCTAGGGCCTCGTCTGTCTGTTGAGCAAAGATCCGAGACGGGTGGCACTTAGACTTCGCGAGTCACGCTGGGTTGTGCTACTGAGATGTCGATATTTCCGTCCGAAGTACGTGTGTACACCTAATTTGTGTCACGACCCAGCTAGGGGCCGCGACGGGTACCCGGGGCTAACCACCGAGCACCGCTCGCTCTACTACTATCATGCTCATTAACTACTCTTTTATCGATTTTATACTCAAGTCATAAGAAAGTCATCTTTCATTTGTAAACATAAATAGTATCATATACATAAGCCCTTTAGGCTATCAAAATAATATATATAATTATAGCATATTGACCCTGTCAGACCACATAACCCACACTGTGTATCTACGAGCCTCTACTGAAGTACAAAACGCATAGACGGGACAGGACCCCGTCGAGCCCAACATATACAAATATACACAAAAGAATAATCAAACACCTCCAGAACAAGGGAGTGCTTTCAATCGGCTAACAGCTCCTACGCGTCTGGCTAAAGCTCGCCTCCTTGTCTACTTGTGGGCATGAACACAACGTCCAAAGAAAACGGACGTCAGTACGAATATTGTACTGAGTATGTAAGACAAGAATGAAATAAATATAATAGGAGGATCATGAGCCATAGGAGAAAGATATAACCTGCAAGAGTGTCCTAAGCAAATACATTTTGTACATATATCATATTTTACATAATCATGGTACATATGTCATCACATCACATATCTCGTCACATTACACAACTCATCGTTATCCCGCATCCGGGTAACCATCATATGCCGCCCACTAGTGGTGATCATGCCCAGCCCTCTAGGCTCGGTGTAACAACGCAGGCCACCTTAGCGGTGACATGCCCGGCCATCTAGGCACGATGGAATCATATGCAGCCCGCCTTAGCGGTGACATGCCCGACCATCTAGGCACGGTGGAACCTCATCATCACAAAATCAATCATTACCCATCACTATTGCACATCTCATGAACGTATCACAATCTTATCATAGCTTGACATATTCATACATAACATAGGCATATTATAAGCTAGCATCATTGATCATATTATAAGCATACCATGACGTTACATCATTTCACATTTACCATTAGGAGCATACATTAGACCTTGAAGACAACCATGGCTATGCCGGTGTGACGTAAGGTCGTAAACCCTCGATTATATTATGAACGTTTATGAGTATTTTGCCTCACCTTGAAGGAAATAGTGCATAAAGTGAGTGTTGACAATAATGACACCATCAGCGTTATGGGATCATAATACCAAGAACTATCGAATCTCTATACTTTAACTCATTATCATCATTATTATGCTCGTATGTCATTTAGTATGTTTACGAACTCATAAGTTCCATCATATAAGAGGATCATGTAAATTTTGAAAGATTCATGCCTTTGAAGGAAGGGATAAGCCTTACATACCTTTGACGTTTAACTAAGCTATCACTTGCGTGTTCTCCTTTAATGCACACGTTCTACCTTCAAGAGAATTTATATCATCATTAGCTAAGCAATTGTAAGAACGGGCTTTCTAAAGCTAGGGAAAATTGGGCAGCACTTCCTTTGTTTATACTACTTTCCCCATATTCTATATCAACTCCCAACACTCACAACAACATTCACAATGTAGCAATCAACAATCATCATTTATATACAATGACAATAATCCACCATTTCTCTTCATTTTCCCCACCTTTATGGTTATATCTTACTATCGTGTTTCCTCGTATATAATACTTATTTCATGGCCTAAACGTCATTTATAACATATTCATAATCACAACACACCAACATTCATGATTCAATCCAACTACCATCCAACCATGACACTATTCACTCATTAATGACCCATTTCGTATGTCCTTCTACAATTCAAGTATCTTAACCTTCCAATACCTTAAACAACATGGTTTAGTGATGAAACTTACCTTAGATGATGGTTGAGCAAGTCTTGAGTGGAGTTTCTCCTCTAGTACCCAAAACCCTACTTCACTTCCCTTGGGTTTTCTTGATTTGGATGAGCTTCACTTGGGTTTCATACACTTTGTTTCTTGGATTTGGTGTTGTTGATCTTGGTTTTCCTTTGATTCTCTTGTGGAGGAGTATTAGAGAGTATTCTAGATGTTTCTTGAAGTGTGGAGTGAAAATGAAATGAAAAAGGGTCCCTTATACTTAACTTAAAAAGCTGACCGACCAACTTTATACGGACCAACATACGGTCCGTACTATTTATACGAACAGTATGTGTGGCCGTATGTTTGGTCCAGTAGATGGTTCCCTCCTTGGCCATACGGTCCAACATACGGCTGGTATAATTTATACGGTCCGTAGGTTGGGCCGTATAAAGCCTAGTGGTTCCGTTTTCGTTCTCGTCGACTCGTTTGATCTCCGATCCTTATGGAACCTTCTTGGCACTTGTTTAACATCTCAATATCAATCTTAGGGAAGTTATTACTCTTCTCCAAGACATCATTATTCCATCATAGACTCGTTGCTCGAAATTCTTATCCGATACACAACATATGATTCGCTTTCCTTGGCAACTTTCTTTCCTTGCATTATATGCCTTTGAAATCTCATTGAGGGTCATCAAATACTATTTCTTACTCATCAAAACATCGCTTACGCTACGTCCTTTGTTAGCCTATTCACTGTACATATACAGGGGATTTTCCAAGGTGTAACATTCTTCCCCCCTTTTGGAACATTTGTCCTCGAATGTTAAAACACTCGGGAATTCTACGCAAATTTCGCCAAAGTTTCCCTTGTAATATGGCCCTATCACCTGTCACAACAACCCATAATATCATTGCCTCACAGGGCCATAACACAATATCTACATATCTATGGCCACACACGACCAAAAGCATAAAAGGAAGCATACATACCTTAAAATCTCGGCGTTTCATCATAAACCTCTTCTGGAGATTGAAATAATTGCGGATATTTGGCTTTCATATTCTCTTCCGCCTCCCAAGTCATTTCTTCCCAGTTATTGTTTCGCCACAAGACTTTGACTGAAGCTACCTCTTTATTTCGAAGTCTTCGTACTTGCCTTTCTAGAATAGCAATAGGTACTTCTTCATAGGTTAGCTTTTCTGTCACTTGCACATCATCAATCAGAACGATTCTCATGGGATCTCCAACACACTTGTGGAGCATCGAAACATGGAAGACTGGATGGACTGATTCAAGCTCCAGGGGTAAGCCCAATTCATAGGCTACATGACCCACCTTGCGGATAATTCTATGGGGTCCAATGTATCTAGGACTTAGCTTCCCTTTCTTACCAAATCTCATCACCCCTTTCATTGGCGATACTTTCAAAAATACCCAATCATCAACCTGGAATTCCAAGTCCCGGCGGCGATTGTCCGCATAAGACTTTTGGCGACTTTTGGCGACTTTAGGCTGTTGGCAATCGATCTCGGATCACCTTAACTTTTTCTACCGCTTGTTGAATCAATTCGGGGCCTATTAATTGTGCTTCTCCTGTTTCAAACCATCCAATTGGAGATCTACACTTCCTTTCATATAAAGCTTCATAAGGAGCCATTTGAATACTAGAATGATAGCTATTGTTGTATGCGAATTTGATTAGCGGCAAATGGTCATCCCAACTACCATCGAAATCCAGCGTACATGCTCGTAGCATATCTTCCAAAGTCTGAATAGTACGCTTGGCTTGTCCGTCGGTCTGCGGATGAAATGCCGTGCTAAGTTTCACTTGAGTGCCTAGACCTTCTTGAAAAGACTTCCAGAACTTAGCTGTAAACTGTGCTCCTCTATCTGTAATAATAGATAATGGAATACCATGAAGTCGCACAATTTCTTTGAGATATAACCTTGCATAGTCTTCTGCTGAGTACGTGGTTCTAACTGGAAGAAAATGGGCCGCTTTTGTCAATCTGTCCACGACCACCCATATAGAATCATACTTGCCACAAGAACGAGGTAACCCCACAATAAAATCCATGTTGATCACTTCTCATTTCCAAGTAGGGATCTCCATTAGTTGCAATAAGCCTCCCGGCTTCTGATGTTCGACTTTTACCTGTTGAAAATTTGGACACTGCGCTACAAATTCCGCTATGTCTCTCTTCATGCCATCCCACCAATACAGCATCCTGAGATCACGATACATTTTGGTTGCACATGGATGAATAGAATACCGAGAACAATGTGCTTCTTCTAGAATTCGTTGACGCAATTCCGCTACATTCGACACACATAGCCTGCTTCGGTATGTAAGAATTCCATCCATAGAAACATCAAATGGAGACTTCTCTTTCCCATAAGATGTGTCTCTGTAACGACATAATTGAGGATCTTCACATTGCCGTTCTTTCACTTCCATGTCCAAGGACGAAATTGTGGGATCATTGATACTAATCCCCACATTACCCGAATCGATTACACGTACTCCAAGATTAGCTAGTTAGTAGAGCTCATGAACCATCTCTTTCTTTTCCGAAGGGACTTCACATAAACTGCCCATTGATCGGCGGCTAAGCGTATCGGGTACTACATTGGCCTTTCCAGGGTGGTACAAAATATTCACATCATAATCTTTTAACAATTCTAACTACCGCCTCTGCCGCAGGTGCAACTCCTTTTGCTTGAAAATGTATTGAAGACTTTTGTGATCCGTATAGATATCAACATGCACACCATACAAATAATGCCTCCATATTTTTAAGGCATGAATAACCGCAGCCAATTCGAGATCATGAGTTGAATAATTCCTTTCATGTTTCTGTAATTGTCTCGAAGCATATGCAACAACTTTACCGTGCTGCATCAATACGCATCCTAATCCGACACCGGAAGCATCACAATACACCACATATCCATCTGCCCTTCTGGAAGTGTTAAGACTGTAGCTGAGGTCAATCTTCCTTTCAACTCTTGGAAACTGCGCTCACAAGCATCATTCCACTGAAATTTGGCTGACTTCTGGGTTAGCTTCGTCAATGGGGCTGAAATGGATGAAAAACCCTCTGCGAATCTTCTATAATATCCCGCCAAACCCAGAAAACTACGAACTTCTGTAGGCGTCGTAGGCCTTGGCCAAGTCTTCACAGCTTCAATTTTCTGAGTGTCGACTCGAATGCAATCATCTGAAATAACATGGCCCAGAAATGTCACGGAATTTAACCAAAACTCGCACTTTGAAAATTTTGCATACAATTCTCGGGCTCGAAGAATGCCAAGAACAATTCGCAAATGATCTGCATGTTCTGATTCCGTGCGAGGATACACCAGAATATCATCAATGAATACTATCACAAATAAGTCCAAGAGAGGCCCGAATACATTGTTCATCAAATTCATAAACACGACTGGAGCATTAGCCAACCCAAACGACATCACTCTGAATTCGTAGTGGTCATATCTCATTCTGAAAGCTGTTTTGGGGATATCCGCTTCTCTAACTCTTACTTGATGATAACCCGACCTCAAATCTATTTTAGAAAACCATTTGGCACCTTGCAATTGATCGAATAAGTCATCAATCCTTGGGAAAGGATATTTATTCTTTATCGTCACTTTGTTCAATTACCTGTAGTCGATACACATTCGTAGAGATCCGTCTTTCTTCCTCACGAACAAGGCCGGTGCTCCCCACGGTGATGAACTAGGTCTAATAAATCCCTTTTCAAGCAAGTCCTTAAACTGAGCCTTTAACTCCTTCAATTCCGCCGGAGCCATTCGATACGGAGGAATAGAAATAGGCTTGGTGTCCGGAAACACATCAATGGCGAAGTCAATCTCTCTTTCTGGAGGAAGACCAGGAAGTTCGTCTGGAAACACATCCGGAAATTCATTCACTACCAGAACGAATTCGAAAATTGGTGACTTTGCCTCGGTGTCATGAACCCGAACTAGATGATAAATATAACCTTTGGCTATCATCTTTCTTGCCTTAAGTTAAGAATTAAACCTACCCTTCGGAGATGCTGCATTACCCTGCCATTCAAGCACGGGCTCTCCCGAAAATCGAAATCAAACCACTTTCATTCGGCAATCAACATTAGCATAGCACGAGGCCAACCAATCCATACCCATAATTACATCGAAATCTAACATCTTTAACTCAATCAAATCATCTGTGGTCTGGCGATCACATATCACAACTACATAATTTTTATACACTTGTCTTGTTATCATGGGATCACCAACCGGAGTAGACACCTCAAAAGGTTTGATTGGCTCGGGTTTCACCCCAATACAACCAGCAACATATGGAGTAATATAAGAGAATGTAGAACCCGGATCTATCAATGCATACACATCACGGGAGAATATAGACAGTATACCTGTAACCACATTCGGGGAGGACTCGAGATCTTGTCGTCCAGCTAAAGCATAAACACGGGGCTCAGTAGCACCTGAAGTAGATGCTGCCCCTCTGCCTCTACCTCGACCTGCTGACATCTGGGGAGTCTGCCCTACCGGGCGTACTGATGAAGAACCAGCTGCTGAGCCTATGAGCTGAACCCCACCTCTACTATACAGCGAGGGACAATCTCTCATCAAATGCCCAGTCTGTCCGCAAACATAACAGGCATCCGTGTCCTGTCGACATGGCCCTGAATGCAATTTCCGGCACCGGCTACATCGTGGAACTGGTGGTCTCCTCTGACTGTAATCACCCCAAACTGAGAACCCAGAGCTCTCGAACTCTGACCCTATCCTGGAGGAAAGGAGCGATCAAATCCCCTATCCGCGAATCATAGAGGCGCAGTAGTCACTGACTGACCTGAATGTTGGGAATAGGTCTGCCTCGATCCCCCTCTATAATCACTGCCTGTGCACATAGATCTAGCCCTTTTGCTTTGTCTTCTATCACGGTCACGATAACCCCTTTGTGGTTGTTGTCATCCCTCTAAGTTCTGGGCATGGGCTTGTATTCAGGAAATATCCATCCCTTCTTGCAAAAAGGCCGTCAAGCAATCCTTGAAAAAATGCGGCCCCAAGCCACTCACAAATCGATGTACACGATCTCCCATGTCGGCCACCATAGTCGGGGCACATCTAGCCGAGGAATTAAATTGCATGCTATACTCCCGGGCACTTATATTTCCTTGCCTCAAATTTAGAAATCTATCCGCACTAGCTCGGCGGACCTCTGGTGGCAAATAATGACGAATAAATGCATCCACGAATTCTTGCCAAACCGGAGGAGGCGCATTTTATCCTCTTGATAATACCCAGTCGTTGTTCCATAAAACTGCCACAACCCGGAGTCTATAAGATGCCAACTCCACGGATTCAGTTTCGGAGGCATGGACAATCTTCAATGTCCTCAACATCTCATCTATGAAACTTTGCGGGTCTTCATCCGGCTTTGACCCGAAGAATTCCGGAGGATTTAGACTCATTCACGGGCTTTGGTACTTGCTGCCCGATCACTTGGGCCCACATTTTCTTGTTGTGCCTGCGCGGCGACCAATTGTATCAATAAATGGATGGCCTCGGTCATTTGTTGATCCGAAGCAACCGGTGGAGGAATTGGAGCTGGGGCTCCTCCTTGCTCTTCCACATTAGGCGGGGTAGAAGAAGTATTAGACAAGGCCTCATTATGTGATTCACCTTCTTCTATGTTCATCGGAGGCTCTCTTTCTACCCGCCTCTTTGCCGTAGTCTTGCCCTTCTGGGCGGCTGTAGCCTTTCCCTTTGGCGGCATTCTGAAATCATAACACACTATTAGGGAGGATAAAATCTTATACACGGCTTTATCGCACGATCTCATGAGAAGAAAGATGGTCATTTTTCCTCAATGCCCCGTAGCCTCTTGGTTATTGATGTGGCGCGCAACACACCATAAACAAGACTCTACTAGACACGGCTCGTAGACACTTCCTAGGACTGAACTACTCTGATACCACTTTTGTCACGACACAGCTAGGGGCCGCGACGGGTACTCGGGGCTAACCACCGAGCACCGCTCGCTCTACTACTCATCATGCTCATTAACTACTCTTTTATCGATTTTATTCTCAAGTCATAAGAAAGTCATCTTTCATTTGTAAACATAAATAGTTTCATATACATAAGCCCTTTAGGCTATCAAAATAAAATATATAATTATACCATATTGACCCTGTCAGACCACATAACCCACACTATGTATCTACAAGCCTCTACTGAAGTACAAAACGCATAGACGGGACAGGACCCCGTCGAGCCCAACATATACAAATATACACAAAAGAATAATCAAGCACCTCCGGAACAAAGGAGTTCTTTCAATCGGCTAATAGCTCCTACGAGTCTGGCTCAAGCTCGTCTCCCTGTCTACCTGTGGGCATGAACACAACGTCCAAAGAAAACGGACGTTAGTACGAATATTGTACTGAATATGTAAGACAAGAATGAAATAAATATAATAGGAGGATCATGAGCCATAGGAGAAAGATATAACCTTCAAGAGTGTCATAAGCAAATACATTTTGTACATATATCATATTTTACATAATCATGGTACATATGTTATCACATCACATATCTCGTCACATTACACATCTCATCGTTATCCCGCGTCCGGGTAACCATCATATGCAGCCCACTAGTGGTGATCATGCCCGGCCCTCTAGGCTCGGTGTAACATCGCAGCCAGCCTTAGCGATGACATGCCCGACCATCTAGGCACGGTGGAATCTCATCATCACAAAATCAAACATTACCCATCACTATTGCACATCTCATGAACATATCACAATCTTATCATAGCTTGACATATTCATACATAACATAGGCATATTATAAGCTAGCATCATTGATCATATTATAAGCATACCATGACGTTACATCATTTCACATTTAGCATTAGGAGCATACATTAGACCTTGAAGACAACCATGGCTATGTCGGGGTGACGTAAGGTCGTAAACCCCCGATTATATTATGAACGTTTATGAGTATTTTGCCTCACATTGAAGGAAATATTGCATAAGGTGAGTGTTAACAATAATTACAGCATCAGCGTTATGGGATCATCATACCAAGAACTATCGAATCTCTATACTTTAACTCATTATCATCATTTTCATGCTCGTATGTAATTTAGTATATTTACGAACTCATAAGTTCCATCATATAAGAGGATCATGGAAAGTTTGAAAGATTCATGCCTTTGAAGGAAGGGATAAGCCTTACATACCTTTGACGTTTAACTAAGCTATCGCTTGCGTGTTCTCCTTTAATGCACACATTCTACCTTCAAGAGAATTTATATCATCATTAGCTAAGCAATTGTAAGAACGGGCTTTCTAAAGCTAGGAAAAATTGGGCAGCACTTCCTTTGTTTATACTACTTTCCCCATATTCAACTCCCAACACTCACAACAACATTCACAATGTAGCAATCAACAATCATCATTTATATACAATGACTATAATCCACCATTTCTCTTCATTTTCCCCACATTTATGGTTATAGCTTACTATCGCGTTTCCTCATATATAATACTTATTTCATGGCCTAAACGTCATTTATAACGTATTCATAATCACAACACACCAACATTCATGATTCAATCCAACTACCATCCAACCATGACACTATTCACTCATTAATGACCCATTTCCTACGTCCTTCTACAATTCAAGTATCTTAACCTTCCAATACCTTAAACAAAATGGTTTAGTCATGAAACTTACCTTAGATGATGGTTGAACAAGTCTTGAGTGGATTTTCCCCTCTAGTACCCAAAACCCTACTTCACCTCCCTTGGGTTTTCTTGATTTGGATAAGCTTCACTTGGGTTTCATGGATTTGGTGTTGTTGGTCTTGGTTTTCCTTTGAGTCTCTTTTGGAGGAGTATTAAAGAGTATTCTATATGTTTCTTGATGTTTGGAGTGAAAATGAAATGAAATGGAATGAAAAAGGGTGCCTTATACTTAACTTAAAAAGCTGGCCGACCAACTTTATACGGACCAACATACGGTCCGTACTATTTATACGAACCGTATGTGTGGCCGTATGTTTGGTCCAGTAGCTGGTTCCCTCCTTGGCCAATTATACGGTCCAACATACGGCTGGTATAGTTTATATGGTCCGTAGGTTGGGCCGTATAATGCCCAGTGGTTCCGTTTTCGTTCTCGTCGACTCGTTTGATCTCCGATCCTTATGGAACCTTCTTGGCACTTGTTTAACATCTCAATATCAATCTTAGGGACGTTATTACTCTTCTCCAAGACATCATTATGCCATCATAGACTCGTTGCTCGAAATTCTTATGCGATACACAACATATGATTCGCTTTCCTTGACAACTTTCTTTCCTTGCATTATATGCCTTTGAAATCTCATTGACGGTAATCAAATACTATTTATTACTCATCAAAACATCTCATACGCTTTTTCCTTTGTTAGCCTATTCACTGTACATATACAGGGGATTTTCCAAGGTGTAACATTCTTCCCCACTTTTGGAACATTCGTCCTCGAATGTTAAAACACTCGGGAATTCTATGCAAATTTCGCCAGAGTTTCCCTTGTAATATGGCCCTATCACCTGTCACAATAACCCATAATATCATTGCCTCACAGGGCCATAATACAATATCAACATATCTACAGCCACACATGACCAAAAGCATAAAAGTAAGCATACATACCTTAAAATCTCGGCGTTTCATCATAAACCACTTCTGGAGACTGAAATAATTGTGAATATTTGGCTTTCATATTCTCTTCCGCTTCTCAAGTCATTTCTTCCCGGTTATTGTTTCGCCACAAGACTTTGACTGAAGCTACCTCTTTATTTCAAAGTCTTTGTACTTGCTTGTCTAGAATAGCAGTAGATATTTCTTCATAGGTTAGCTTTTCTGTCACTTGCACATCATCAATCGGAACGATTCTCATGGGATCTCCAACACACTTGCGGAGCATCAAAACATGGAAGACTGGATGGACTGATTCAAGCTCCGGGGGTATGCCCAATTTATAGGCTACGTGACCCACCTTGCGGATAATTCTATAGGGTCCAATGTATCTAGGACTTAGCTTCTCTTTCTTACCAAATCTCATCACCCCTTTCATTGGCGATACTTTCAAAAATTCCCAATCATCAACCTGGAATTCCAAGTCCCGCCGGCGATTGTCCGCATAAGACTTTTGGCGACTTTAGGCTGTTGGCAATCAATCTCGGATCACCTTAACTTTTTCTACCGCTTGTTGAATCAATTCGGGGCCTATTAATTGTGCTTCTCCTGTTTCAAACCATCCAGTTCGAGATCTACACTTCCTTCCATATAAAGCATCATAAGGAGCCATTTGAATACTAGAATGATAGCTATTGTTGTATGCGCATTCGATTAGCGGCAAATGGTCATCCCAACTACCACCGAAATCCAGCGCACATGCTCGTAGCATATCTTCCAAGGTCTGAATAGTACGCTCAGCTTGCCCGTCGGTCTGCGGATGAAATGTCGTGCTAAGTTTCACTTGAGTGCCTAGACCTTCTTGAAAAGACTTCCAGAACTTAGCTGTAAACTATGCTCCTCTATCTGTAATAATAGATAATGGAATACCATGAAGTCGCACAATTTCTTTGAGATATAACCTCGCATAGTCTTCTGCTGAGTACGTGGTTCTAACTGGAAGAAAATGGGCCGCTTTTGTCAAACTGTCCACGACCACCCATATAGAATCATACTTGCCACAAGAACGAGGTAACCCCACAATAAAATCCATGTTGATCACTTCCTATTTCCAAGTAGGGATTTCCATTACTTGCAATAAGCCTCCTGGCTTCTGATGTTCAACTTTTACCTGTTGACAATTTTGACACAGCGCTACAATTTCGCTATGTCTCTCTTCATTCCATCCCACCAATACATCATCTTGAGATCACGATACATTTTGGTTGCACCTGGATGAATAAAATACCGAGAACAATCTGCTTCTTCTAGAATTCGTTGACGCAATTCCGCTACATTCGGCAGACATAGCCTGCTTCGGTATCAAAGAATTCTATCCATAGAAACATCAAATGGAGACTTATCTTTCCCATAAGATGTGTCTCTGTAACGACATAATTGAGGATCTTCACATTGCCGTTCTTTCACTTCCATGTCCAAGGACGAAATTGTGGGATCATTGATACTAATCCCCACATTACCCGAATCGATTACACGTACTCCAAGATTAGCTAGTTGGTGGAGCTCATGAACCATCTCTTTCTTTTCTGGAGGGACTTCACATAAACTGCCCATTGATCGGCGGCTAAGCGCATCGGCTACTACACTGGCCTTTCCAGGGTGGTACAAAATATTCACATCATAATCTTTTAACAATTCTAACCACCGCCTCTGCCGCAGGTGCAACTCATTTTGCTTGAAAATGTATTGAAAACTTTTGTGATCCGTATAGATATCAACATGCACACCATACAAATAATGCCTCTATATTTTTAAGGCATGAATAACCGCAGCCAATTCGAGATCATGAGTTGAATAATTCCTTTCATGTTTCCGTAATTGTCTCGAAGCATATGCAACAACTTTACCGTGCTGCATCAATACGCATCCTAATCCGACACCGGAAGCGTCACAATACACCACATATCCATCTGACCCTTCTGGAAGTGTTAAGACTGTAACTGAGGTCAATCTGCCTTTCAACTCTTGGAAACTGCGCTCACAAGCATCTTTCCACTGAAATTTGGCTGACTTCTGGGTTAGCTTCGTCAATGGGGCTGAAATGGATGAAAAACCCTCGACGAATCTTCTATAATATCCCGCCAAACCCAAAAAACTACGAATTTCTGTAGGCAACGTAGGCCTTGGCCAAGTCTTCACAGCTTCTATTTTCTGAGTGTTGACTAGAATGCCATCATCTGAAATAACATGGCCCAGAAATGTCACGGAATTTAACCAAAACTCGCACTTTGAAAATTTTGCATACAATTCTCGGGCTCGAAGAATGCCAAGACAATTCGCAAATGATCTGCATGTTCTGATTCCGTGCGAGAATACACCAGAATATCATCAATGAATACTATCACAAATAAGTCCAAGAGAGGCCTGAATACATTGTTCATCGAATTCATAAACACAGCTGGAGCATTAGTCAACCCAAAGGACATCACTCTGAATTCGTAGTGGCCATATCTCGTTCTAAAAGTTGTTTTGGGGATATCCGCTTCTCTAACTCTCACTTGATGATAACCCGACCTCAAATCTATTTTAGAAAACCACTTGCCACCATGCAATTGATCGAATAAGTCATCAATCCTTGGGAAAGGATATTTATTCTTTATCGTCACTTTGTTCAATTGCTTGTAGTCGATACACATTTGTAGAGATCCGTCTTTCTTCCTCACGAACAAGGCCGGTGCTCCCCACGGTGATGAACTGGGTCAAATAAATCCCTTTTTAAGCAAGTCCTTCAACTGCGCCTTTAACTCCTTCAATTCCGCCGGAGCCATTCGATACGGAGGAATAGAAATAGATTTGGTGTCCGGCAACACATCATTGGCGAAGTCAATCTCTCGTTCTGGAGGAAGACCAGGAAGTTCGTCTGGAAACACATAAGGGAATTCATTCACTACCAGAACGGATTTGAACGTTGGTGACTTTGCCTCGGTGTCATGAACCCGAACTAGATGATAAATATAGCCTTTGGCTATCATCTTTCTTGCCTAAAGGTAGGAAATAAACCTACCCTTCGGAGATGCTGCATTACCCTGCCATTCAAGCACGGGCTCTCCCGGAAATCGAAATCGAACCATTTTCATTCGGCAATCAACATTAGCATAGCACGAGGCCAACCAATCCATACCCATAATTACATCGAAATCTAACATCTTTAACTCAATCAAATCAGCTGTGGTCTGGCGATCACATATCACAACTACACAATTTTTATACACTTGTCTTGCTATTATGGGATCACCAACCGGAGTAGACACCTCAAAAGGTTTGATTGGCTCAGGTTTCACCCCAATACAACCAGCAACATATGGAGTAATATAAGAGAATGTAGAACACGGATCTATCAATGCATACACATCACGGGAGAATATAAACAGTATACCTGTAACCACATTCGAGGAGGACTCGAGATCTTGTCGTCCAGCTAAAGCATAAACACGGGGCTGAGTAGCACCTAAAGTAGATGCTGCCCCTCTGCCTCTACCTCGACCTGCTGACATCTGGGGAGTCTGCCCTACCGGGCGTACTGATGAAGAACCAGCTGCTGAGCCTGTGGGCTAAACCCCACCTCTACCATATCGCGAGGGACAATCTCGCATCAAATGCCCAGTCTGTCCACAAACATAACAGGCATCCGTGTCCTATCGACATGGTCCTGAGTCCAATTTCTAGCACCGGCTACATCATGGAACTGGTGGTCTCCTCTGACTGTAATCACCCCCAAACTAAGAACCCAAAGCTCTCGAACTCTGACCCTGTCCTGGAGGAAAAGAGCGATGAAATCCCCTATCCGCGAATCGTAGAGGCGCAGTAGTCACTGACTGACCTGAATGTCGGGAATAGGTCTGCCTTGATCCCCCTCTATAATCACTGCCTGTGCACATAGATCTAGCCCTTTTGCTTTGTCTTCTATCACTGTCGCGATCACCCCTTTGTGGTTGTTGTCGTCCCTCTAAGTTCTAGGCATGGGCTTGTATTCGGGAAATATCCATCCCTTCTTGCAAAGAGGTCGTCAAGCAATCCTTGAAGAAATGCGGCCCCAAGCCACTCACAAATCGATGTATACGATCTCCCATGTCGGCCACCATAGTCGGGACATATCTAGCCAAGGAATTAAATTGCATGCTATACTCCCGGGCACTCATATTTCCTTGCCTCAAATTTAGAAATCTATCCGCTCTAGCTCGACGGACCTCTGGTGGCAAATAATGACGAATAAATGCATCCACGAATTCTTGCCAAACCAGAGGAGGCACATTCTCTCCTCTTGATAATACCCAGTTGTTGTACCATAAAACTCCCACAACCCGGAGTCTATATGATGCCAACTCCACGGATTCAGTTTCGGAGGCATGTACAATCTTCAATGTCCTCAACATCTCATCTATGAAACTTTGCGGGTCTTCATCCGGCTTTGACCCGAAGAATTCTGGAGGATTTAGACTCATAAAATCACGGGCTTTAGTACTTGCTGGCCGATCACTTGGGCCCGCATTTTTTCGTTGTGCCTGCGCGGCGACGAATTGTGTCAATAAATGGATGGCCTCGATCATTTATTGATCTGAAGCAATCGGTGGAAGAATTGGAGCTGGGGCTCCTCCTTGCTCTTCAACATTAGGCAGGGTAGAAGAAGTATTAGACAAGGCCTCATTATGTGATTCACCTTCTTCTGTATTCATCGGAGACACTCTTTCTACCAGCCTCTTTGCGGTAGTCTTGCCCTTCTGGGCGGCTGTAGCCTTTCCCTTTGGCGGCATTCTGAAATCATAACACACTATTAGGGAGGAAAAAATCTTATACACGGCTCTATCGCACGATCTCATGAGAAGAAAGATGGTCATTTTTCCTAAATGCCCCGTAGCCTCTTGGTTATTGATGTGGCGCGCAACACACCATAAACAAGACTCTACTAGACACGGCTCGTAGACACTTCCTAGGACTGAACCACTCTGATACCACTTTTGTCACGACACAGCTAGGGGCCGCGACGGGTACCCGGGGCTAACCACCGAGCACCGCTCGTCTACTACTCATCATGCTCATTAACTACTCTTTTATCGATTTTATACTCAAGTCATAAGAAAGTCATCTTTCATTTGTAAACATAAATAGTTTCATATACATAATCCCTTTAGGCTATCAAAATAATATATATAATTATACCATATTGACCCTGTCAGACCGCATAACCCACACTGTGTATCTACGAGCCTCTACTGAAGTACAAAACGCATAGACGGGACAGGACCCCGTCGAGCCCAACATATACAAATATACACAAAAGAATAATCAAACACCTCCAGAACAAGGGAGTGCTTTCAATCAGCTAACAGCTCCTACGAGTCTGGCTAAAGCTCGCCTCCTTGTCTACTTGTGGGCATGAACACAACATCCAAAGAAAACGGACGTCAGTACGAATATTGTACTGAGTATGTAAGACAAGAATGAAATAAATATAATAGGAGGATCATGAGCCATAGGAGAAAGATATAACCTGCAAGAGGTGTCATAGGCAAATACATTTTGTACATATATCATATTTTACATAATCATGGTACATATGTCATCACATCACATATCTCGTCACATTACACATCTCATCGTTATCCCGCGTCCGGGTAACCATCATATGCCGCCCACTAGTGGTGATCATGCCCGGCCCTCTAGGCTCGGTGTAACATCACAGCCCGCCTTAGCGATGACATGCCCGACCATCTACGAACGGTGGAATCATATGCAGCCCGCCTTAGCGGTGACATGCCCGGTCATCTAGGCACGGTGGAATCTTATCATCACAAAATCAATCATTACCCATCACTATTGCACATCTCATGAACGAATCACAATCTTATCATAGCTTGACATATTCATACATAACATAGGCATATTATAAGCTAGCATCATTGATCATATTATAAGCATACCATGATGTTACATCATTTCACATTTAGCATTAAGAGCATATATTAGACCTTGAAGACAACCATGGCTATGCCGGGGTGACGTAAGGTCGTAAACCCCCGATTATATTATGAAAGTTTATGAGTATTTTGCCTCACCTTGAAGGAAATAGTGCATAAGGTGAGTGTTAACAATAATGATACCATCAGTGTTATGGGATCATCATACCAAGAACTATCGAATCTCTATACTTTAACTCATTATCATCATTATCATGCTCGTATGTAATTTAGTATATTTACGAACTCATAAGTTCCATCATATAAGAGGATCATATAAAGTTTGAAAGATTCATGCCTTTGAAGGAAGGGATAAGCCTTACATACCTTTGACGTTTAACTAAGCTATCGCTTGCGTGTTTTCCTTTAATGCACACGTTCTACCTTCAAGAGAATTTATATCATCATTAGCTAAGCAATTGTAAGAATGGGCTTTCTAAAGCTAGGGAAAATTTGGCAGCACTTCCTTTGTTTATACTACTTCCCCCATATTCAACTTCCAACACTCACAACAACATTCACAATGTAGCAATCAACAATCATCATTTATATACAATGACCATAATCCACCATTTCTCTTCATTTTCCCCAACTTTATGGTTATAGCTTACTATCGCGTTTCCTCGTATATAATACTTATTTCATGGCCTAAACGTCATTTATAACGTATTCATAATCACAACACACCAACATTCATGATTCAATCCAACTACCATCCAACCATGACACCATTAACTCATTAATGACCCATTTCCTACGTCCTTCTACAATTCAAGTATCTTAACCTTCCAATACCTTAAAAACATGGTTTAGTCATGAAACTTACCTTAGATGATGGTTGAACAAGTCTTGAGTGGAGTTTCTCCTCTAGTACCCAAAACCCTACTTCACCTCCCTTGGGTTTTCTTGATTCGGATGAGCTGCACTTGGGTTTCATGGATTTGGTGTTGTTGGTCTTGGTTTTCCTTTGATTCTCTTTTGGAGGAGTATTAGAGAGTATTCTAGATGTTTCTTGATGTTTGGAGTGAAAATGAAATGAAATGGAATGAAAAAGAGTCCCTTATACTTAACTTAAAATGTTGGCCGACCAACTTTATACGGACCAACATACGGTCCGTACTATTTATACGAACCGTATGTGTGGCCGTATGTTTGTTCCAGTAGCTGGTGCCCTCCTTGGCCAATTATACGGTCCAAAATATGGCTGGTATAGTTTATACGGTCCGTAGGTTGGGCCGTATAATGCCCAGTGGTTCCGTTTTCGTTCTCGCCGACTCGTTTGATCTCCGATCCTTATGGAACCTTCTTGGAACTTTTTTAACATCTCAATATCAATCTTAGGGAAGTTATTACTCTTCTCCAATACATCATTATGCCATCATAGACTCGTTGCTCGAAATTCTTATCCGATACACAACATATGATTCGCTTTCCTTGGCAACTTTCTTTCTTTGCATTATATGCGTTTGAAATCTCGTTGAGGGTCATCAAATACTATTTCTTACTCATCAAAACATCGCATAAGCTATGTCCTTTGTTAGCCTATTCACTGTACATATACAGGGGATTTTCCAAGGTGTAACAATTTGCATGGCATTACACTTCATTCATTCCATCATTGCACTGCATTGCATTATGACTTGATTGAGATTCTTGATGATTGGAATGCTTGATGATTGGATTGGGTTGGATATATTCTGACTTTACGTATTGGATTTAGATGCTTTACATAGGCGATGACAGATACTTGGTTGTGATTATATTATGTTATACTTGCTAGATTCCTTGCTTATCTGCTTTATTTTCTTAATTGTGTCAACTATACTTAGTAGGCCGGTGATGCCTACTAGTACTGTTGTTTTTACTGACCTGCACTTACTGCATTCATTTTATGAATGCAGAGTACAAGGTCAGATTTACTTCTGTGACCCGTGGCTGATCGACTCTTCGGCTTCCTCTCGCGTTTCCAGGGTGAGCATGGCGTCCGCTAACCTTAAAGACTTTCCTATCATATGTCTTACTTTCATTTCAGAGACATAGACATTATGTATTAGTATTCCATATTGTACTATTCCCCTTAGATGCTCTTGTATTATTCAGACCAGACCGTGGGGGTATTTACTATCTTCTGCACTTTTACTACTACTACTACTATATATATATATATATATATATATATATATATATATATATATATCATGCGACTTACGTATTTGTTGATTTCCTTTACTTAACTTTCATTAATTTATGTATTGGTTCATTGTCGAGATGAAGGTTCGCTTACCGAGGTGAGAAGGTAAGTGCCTACACGGCCTAAGCAAAATGTGTCATGACAGAAAGGGAAGCAAATATTGGTGAAGAAGGCCCAACGATGGGTGAAAATGGTTACTGGTGGCCTTGGGTAGGCTCATCAGTCCAAATTCTTATCCCTTCTTTCTTCTTTATTTATTTATATCATGTATGTATATGTATTGTATATGTAAACAAATTGTATGGTATATTGGAACCCTATAGGAAGACACTTAGTACATTTAGGAAGTCGCATAAAATGTTTTCAAACTCGGCTGAACTTGAAACTTGCATGAAACTGGTACTTGATTGGATTTCCTCAAAGTCTAAAACTGGTTCAACATTTTTAGATAAGACCAAACGATTTTCCTAAGACGACTGAGTAATAAAAGAATTTGGGCTTTCTGTCTCGTGAAATCTAGTGACAAAAATGGCAACATTAGCTTTGAGCTCGTTACTGAAATCTCAAATTTATTAATTGGACTTTGAATATGGTTTGGGCTAAAAACGAAAAAATAGAATTTTGAGGACTATTTTTTGGATTATGTTTAATAAAAGGTATTTGTTCAAATTTGGTTAAGTTGTAAGAAAAAGGGCCTTAAAATCTGAGTTATTCCAAAAAAACAACAAAAGATTTTCATTATAAACTTGTCCTAACTTTCAGAACAAGAGAATCAGACTTTGGGGCCAAAAGATCAAAACTTAGGGGATAAAAACAAAGAGAATTATACTTGGGCCAAATTCAAGGATAAGATGGCTTTGGATTAATATGAGCTGACTTGTATGAGCTTCAATTAATAACATGTGCTAAATAAAAAAAATTCAAATTTTTCTATATATACACACACACACACACACACACACACACACTCATCAAAAGGGAAATATACTCCATATTTTCATATATATAATAAAAACCTATAAGTACTAAACTCATATTATTAGGATCAAAACAATAGTGACTCTACTTCGGAGAAATCCGAAGTGTGTCTTGGTCCGGCAATAAAGTGAGTTGAGCACTTATGCGGATTTTTGAAACCAAAACCCCCTTTTCCAAGGGGACTTTTTGCCAAAATTTTGAATTTATGAATAAGCATGACAATTTAGTAGTAAAATAAACATCTTAGCAAATAATCATAATAATCACACATTGAAGCTCGTAGGTCAACCGTATTCTACAGATCCTTAATACTAGGGTGCTTAAAACCTTCCCTACAGGATCACCAGAACCCTTACTCTAAACTCTAGTACTAAAAAGGATTTTTCTCTCGCTTGAATAAGCCCTTTTACCCAATTTTCCTAATTTTCCTTAATAAATTAGATGATGACTCTAAAATACTAAAAATCCATTATAGCACCAGCAACCTTATAGTAGCTTTTATGCACTGGCGTAAAAATGAACCGTAACTACCAGAACACCATGAAGTCGCACTATCTCCTCGATATAAAGCTTCGCATAATCCTCGGCTGAGTAAGTAGTCCTAACAGGCAGAAAATGGGCTGATTTGGTTAGTCTATCAACAATCACCCATATGGAATCAAACTTACCCTGAGAACGGGGCAAGACTGTAATGAAATCCATTTTGATTATTTTCCATTTCCACATTCGAATCTCAATAGCTTGTAGTAATCCACCAGGCTTCTAATGCTCAATTTTCACTTGCTGACATTTAGGACACTGGGCCACGAACTCTGCTATGTCTTTATTCATTCCGTCCCACCAGTAAACTTCCTTATTATTATGAAACATCTTTATCGTCCCCGGATGAATAGAGTAGCGAGAGTAATGAGCCTCTCCCATAATCTGACAACGTAATCCTGCAACATCAGGAACACATAGTCTACCTCGATATCTAAGAACTCCATCTGCAGAAATCTTGAATGGTGACTTTTTCTTCTGAGGGGCTGTGTCTCTTTAATGAAACAACATAGGATCCTCGTACTGGCGCTCCTTAACCTCAACTGCTAGAGATGAGACTGCCGCATTTTGAATAGTAACCCCTGTATCGCCTGAGTCCAATAATCAAACTCCTAGCTAGCTAGCTTCTAAAGCTCATGAACTAACTCTTTCTTCTCTGGCAGAACATAAGATAAGCTTCCCATGGACCTACAACTAAGGGCATCGGCTACTACGTTCGCCTTCCCGGGATGATACAATATGATGACACCATAATATTTTAATAACTCCAACCATCGCCTTTGACGCAAACTCAACTGCTTCTGCTTGAGGATGTACTGAAGGATCGTATGGTCTATGTAGATTACAACATAAACTCCATACAAGTAGTGTCTCCATATCTTCAATGCATGAATTGCTACGACTAACTCTAGATCATGTGTTGGATAGTTTTTTTGTAATCCCGCAACTGCCTTGAAGCATAAGCTATAACTTTACCGTGTTGCATCAACACACAACCTAACCCACACCTAAAGCATCACAATAGATAACATTGCCTTCCGATCCTTCTGGAAGTGTCAGAACTAGAGTCGAAGTCAATCTGTTCTTTAACTCCTAAAAACTGCGTTCACAAGCATCGGTCCACTGGAACATAGCTAATTTCTGAGTCAACTTCGTCAGTGGTGTAGAAATGGAAGATGAACCCTCTACAAATCTCCTGTAATAACCTGCCAAGCCCAAAAAACTACGAACCTCCGTGGGTATTAGCCATGTCTCTACGGCTTCAATCTTTTGTGTATCGACCCAGATACCGTCAGCTAAAATAATATGCTCTAGAAAAGTCACAGAATTCAATCAGAACTCACATTTAGAGAACTTTACATACAGCTTCCGATCTTGGAGAAATTTAAGAACAACACGTAAATGATCTGCATGCCCTGCCTTGGATCGAGAGTATACTAGAATATCATCGGTAAACACAATCACCAATAGTTCTAGGAAGGGCCTGAATAAGTTGTTCTTTGATGTGGCGTGATTTTATGCCGCAATCTCGATGCTTTTTGCTATAAGTTTTACTTGTTTTTAAGCAAGTCTATGCGATGTTACGTGTTTTTATTGTGTTTAAGTCAATACGAGGTCCCTAGACCCTAAGTGTGGAAAACAAGAGAAAAAGAGAAAAAAGAGTTGATCACTGGAAAAACTGGAGATTTTGGAAATTTAGCCTGCGCGAACGTCACGCGTTCGCACCCACTCGCGTCAGTGACTCTACGTGTTCGCGCGAGTGTGCCACGCGATCGCGCTGAAGAAGAGCAATGGTGCTGACGTCATCCACGCATTCGTGCTGCCACGTGGCGCGTTCGCACTAAAGGTCTTCAGGCCCATTCCGACCAAAACTTGGATTTTGACAATTTTCTATTCCAGTTCATTCAAAAGCCAACAGGGAGCATTGTAAAATTATCTTTGGCACAAAACACAAGTTTAGAGACTAGGGTTTCTACGTAAATATTCTTTCTTTTATTTAATCCTTGTTTATGGGAATTTTCTTTGTTTGAAACTCGGAAGAGGAAGAACGGGGTTGGGATATAATAATTAACATGAATTTGGCGCGATAACCCTCATCTAATGGAAGTTGACCTAGGAATAGGCGATATCACTTGTAGTCATATTCGGGTGTTCTTAATGCTCCTAATTGCTTGACGGATATTCAATTTGTTAGTCTAGTTAATCTTCGGGAGAAGTTAATTTAGAGTCATTATCCGAGGCCAATTAACATAAACTTGCTATTATTTATAATTCGGGAAATAGATTGGATCGTTACTTGAGAAATAGATTCCTTAATTCCTTACTTGTGGCCATTGGTCAATTTACTTGCTTTCTAGATTAGAATTTATATTTCTGTATTTTATCAAAACCTTATCAAAAACCACCATTGATGCGTTTGGCCTAGCTGTTGTTGGTGATAATTCCTAATCTGCTTAAACGCCTACATATTATTCTCTGTGGGATTCGACCCCAACCTTGTTACGTTACTATATTTGACAATGTCCGCGTTATGCTATTAAAAGCCTCTAACTGGAATACTGGAATCATAAGGACGGGACAGGACCCGGCTATGCCCTAATATGTACACAAAAGAATATACCAAGAAATGGAGACTCCGGAGTAGTGGAGTGCTCTTGTAAATCTGCTTAAAAACTCCTAGGTGTCTGCACCGTCTCCTTGTCTACCTGTGGCATAAACACAGTGTCCATAAAGAAAAGACGTCAGTACGAGCAATGTACTGAGTATGTAAGGCATGTACAATAGCATAATAAAGACATGAAGAAACACAAAGCTGGGAGAAACCCTATAATTGAATGCCTCTTAAGGTGGAGTCATGCATGCTAACTTTCATGTCACGACCCAACCCCGTGGGCCGTGACTAGTGCCCGAGCTGGACACCCATACACACCCACTTACCAGAACCGGCATACAAATGGCAAATCCAGATTCGGCGTACACTGACTTATACAGACACAAAGATCAGATATCGTCTTAAGCGGTCACATATAACAAATATATCACACAGAAGCCAGCAAGGCTGTCGTAAAACATATCGCCCAAAACATATACATACGTATACATACATATAGGTCGTTAAGGCTGTCATAGCAAATGGAACCGCTTAGACGCAAGCCACACAGACATAACTGAACCATAACGACCCATGACCCACATACATGTCTACAGGCCTCTAACGAAGACAACAGAATCATATGACGGGACAGGGCCCCGCCGTACCCCTGAATATATACATACATATATACAACGGAAAAGTCTGTACCAAAATGTAGGCTCCAGAACAAGGGAGCACTCCAAAGCAGCAAAATGGATGTCCTAAGCTGTCGGGTCACGCACGTGAGCGTCTGTACCTGCGGGCACGAAACGCAGCCCCCGAAGAAAGGGGGTCAGTACGGAATATGTACCGAGTATGTAAGGCATGAAGTACAGTACAGGGGATCATAACCAAAATAGGACTCACCAGAATCAGTATGACTGTTAAAATCATCAATACGTTTTTCCTTATGAAATGAAAGTCGTGCATTTCAAGATCATGAATCATACACACACACACATATATATATAACGTGTCCCGGCCCTAGTGAGGGACTCGGTGAATAAAGTCATGCATGTCAACATCATATATCATGTATACATATAACGTGTCCCGACCCTCTAGTGAGGGACTCGGTGAATAGAGTCATACATGTCAACATCATATATCATGTAGACATATAACGTGTCCCGGCCCTCTAGTGTGGGACTCGGTGAATAGAGTCATCATATGTCATCCTGGCCACCGCCCCCGTATCATCATATCATATATATATATATATATATATATATGTATATATAACGTGTCCCGGCCCTCTAGTGAGGGACTCGGTGAACAATGCCGTGGAGTAGCACGAGAACGTGTCCTGGGGCGGGACTCAGTGAAGGATACATTGAGGCATGCACGAGCAGAGTAGTGAGAAACTGTATGCACATAAATCAAGAATCGAAAGATAAGTATAAAAACCGACACTTGAGGATCGTAAACACGTTTCAAGTCAATCCGGTTTAGTATGAGAAAGTTATGGACACTTTTACCACAAAACCTCTACGAACGTTTCCAAAGCAATCCAAGACTGTATACAAAAGTTAGAGACATTAATACTTACAGAATTCTTTTAGAGACATGAACTCTTTATACTCTACTCGTTATCCAACTATACAATAAGCTCAACTATACCGAGCGTACTCATATCAAGAAGTGAATAAAAATCATAGGCAAACTTGGAAACATATCAAATAGAGCTTCGGAAATCATAGATACGTGTCAAAACCATATGAAGTAGCTTATGGAAATCAAGAATGTTAGCCATCCTAGTGGCTCTAAGAATAGGAGTTCCTTTGAAATCATACATATACATCGTCTGTTTGTTTCATAAGGATCATGCCAAAAGAAAGAAAGGGTAAGCCTTACATACCTTGCCCGCTTCCCAGGCTAATCTGAATTTAAATCCTTGGCTTCGCAAGATCTACAACAATATTAGTATATACCAAACATTAGCTATAGATACTTAGAAGTCCCATCCTCAACCAACACTTTATTTACAGAAATTTTGGCAGCATTTCCCCTCTAAATACAACTATCCCCGAGAATCCAACTCGGCCAAATCATCAACAACAAATCTGAGAATTTAACTCGGCCAAATTATCAACACCAATACCAACAGTTATTCTAACAATATCCACAATCAATTCAAACGCGTACTAACGTTAGCAACTTCTTTCTACAAACTTCGACGACGTTTCATTTATGTTCAATTCATAATTGCCCGCATATTCAAGTACTAATCCGAAACCATTCAAACAATATTCAAGAACACTTCAAACACTTCACACAATATTCAAAAGAATCTAACCAATATGCCACTCCACCCGAAACCTTCCAAATGCAACAAGGACAATAACAACACATTTCCTCCTTTCAAACTCATGAACTACACCAACAATTCACACACTAACAACATTATTTTCCATAAATACAAGAAGCTACATTCAATCTCATTGGCTTCTAAAACATCCCACAACAATTTTAACTTCAACTTGAATCATTAGACTCTCATTTTTATCATAGAATTCATGACAACAACATCCAAAATACTAAGTAAAATTAATTTGTCACTTCTACACAACACCTAGACATGCACGGCCACAACACAACATCCATATTTTCATAAATTCCATCCATTTATACATACTACAACATGTACAAACCATCCATAACACATGAAAAGAGGATTAAACCTTACCTTTTTCCCTTAACTTCTCACTTGGCTAGGATTTGTAGCTTGCAAGAATAGATGTTTTACTTGCTCCAATGACTACTTCACTTTGCTAGGGACCTTCCAATTGGTTGTTTAGCTAGAAGAAAATAATTTTTGATCCATTTTTCTTGTGCCTTGTTCGGCTAATCCCTTGGCTGAATGGCCTCCCTTTTTTTTTTTTGTTCTCCAAGCTTCTTGAATTTTCTTTAAGTGATAAAGATGAGAAATGTGATGAATTAATCATCTATATCCACATATATAATTCATTCATGTGGGACAAGGCCCATACCATCTTGGACGGCCACATGGCCTTTATTTTCAAGAATTATAAGTTTTCCAAAATCAACTTTTAACCCCAAATTTTCCTTAATATTTCCATGGGCCACCTTGTGAATTTCTCTTTTTACCCCTAGCTTTACTTAATATTTCCACATCAAAAATTTTCATAAACAACTTGTGTGTTAAACAAGATCAAAATATAGCCTTGTCCTTAACTTGTTGCAATTGTCTTGAATTATCCGAATGTACAAAATGCGGGATATAACATCTCATAATAAAAATAATATCATATCATACAGATATAAGCTACCCGACCATATAGGTACGGTGTGATCATCAGTAGCCCGCGTCCAGGCCTCCCGCATCCGGGGTAAACATCTCAAGCCGCCCACTAGTGGTGTCTGCCCATGCCATATAGACATGGTGTAGTCATCATCATAGTTGCCCACTACGCCTGTCGTAGTGGTGACTGGTCGGCCATATAGGCGTGGTGTAATTACACATATACAAACAAGAAGCATGCATGAGAGCTCAAGTAAAAGCTGTAACTCTATCGGAGTGATGTTAGATAACCAGAAACATACTTAAGCTTAAGCTAAAGCTAATGAAAATTGGGCAGCATCTCCTTTGTTTCTACAACTTTCTCCATATAATATAACAACTCTCAAACATCAACAACAACACCCACAATATCATAATCAATAACTTCGTTAAGCTAAACATTATTCAATTCTCAAAATTCCCTCTCAAAGTCATCCATAACCATAACTATCATATAATACTACATTCATCCTCATATAATACTTCTTTAACATCATCTATATCATTTATAACAAGATTATACTCATAACATGTCAAGAACTATGATTCAAGTCAAGTTACTATTCAAGAATACCATTATTCCCATATTTGAACCCCATGTTCTACTTCCTTCCTCAATCCAAGTCTTTCAAACATTAAATATTCTTAACAACATAAAATGATCATAAAACGCACCTTTTATTATGTAGGAATGGGCTTTGGATGAAAATACTTCACTTGGAGAAAACCCTAACTTCAATTCCAAGGGAATTTCTAGCTTCCATGAACCCTTGTTAGCCTCCTTGCACTTGATTCCACTAATTATTGATGTTTGTTCTTGGATTCACTTTGAGTTTATGTTAATGAAATGTATGGAACCTTCTAGAGACCTTGAGAGAAGTGGAGAAGATGTAAAATGAAAAATATGAACTTGGGTCACATATTTATACTTAGAGAAAAAATTGTCCCGATCATGTTATACGGACACTTATACGGTCCGTATAAGTGACCGTATTCCACCATCAGGGATTTTCCCTTTCTGTAAAGGTTATATGGACCCTTATACGGACTGTGTAAAGTTATACGGACCGTATAAGTAGTCGTATAACTCTATTTTTCCGAAGTTAATCTCGTCAATTCGTTTCATCTCCAATCCTTATGGAACCTTCTTAACACTTGTTTAACACTTCATTGACATTCTAAATATCCTCATAACTCTTTTCCAAGGCATTACCAATCACTCCTTAACTCGATAGTTGCAAACTCTTCCCCAAACATAACTTATACCTCATCTTCCTTTGACGAACTTAGTCTCACTACTTCATTTCACTTCAAAGTCTTACCGTATGCACTTTTATGCCACCAAATTCCCTTCCTATAAACATAAGGGCCTCATTTTCACCTTAAGCTTGCGTTAGTCTATTTACCATGCAGCGACATGAAATTTTCGAGGTGTAATAACATGATTGATTCTTTATATGACATTATGATTATTGGGGTATTATGTGTGATGAATGACTACTTAGGAGGTCACAAGTGTAAAAATAGTTGTTCTTATGCCAATGTGTGGGTGAGTTCTTAGTTTGGTTCTATTTATGCATGTATAATCTAGAACTTATCCGGTTGGTCTTGTTTGAAATTCGAAAGTTAGTTTGGTTGTGAGATGATCTTAGGTTTTCTTTGTGTAAATAATCACTTTACCCAAATAAGCCTTACCAAAAATTTCAAATATCCCTAGTTTCCCTTTTTGAGCCTATTGACCTTTTTCTTGGCTAGCTATGGTATTGCATGTGTAGATATGAATTTCTTTGTGAGTGTGAGTGTTTTCTCTTCTCATTCGTCTTCGTCCCATTCTTGTTGTATATATGTGTGTTGGGACATTCTTTGGTCTATGTAAGGGCATAAGGATGAGAATTGAGCAAAATAAAGTGATCGCCTAAAGTAGCGTTTGTATGCATCATAATATGTTTGATAATGTAATGTCATGCATTGAAGCTTCATTGTTATTCATAGCATTCTTGAGTTGTGTTATATTGTTTTGAAAATAGAAAATTGGGGTGGTCCTTGGAAGAAAAATGTGCATGTCGGTAGTTGAGAGTCAAAACTAATGTAGACATTATTACTCTATGATATCTAGGTGTTAGGTTGAGTCGTTGTTTCGTATGGCTTGCTTAAGGACAAGCAAATACTTTAAGTTGGGGGTGTTGATATGGCATGATTTTACGCCACAATCGATGCTTTTCAGCTATAAGTTTTACTTGTTTTTAAGCAAGTCTATGTGATTTTACGTGTTTTTATTATGTTTCAGGTAATACGAGGTCCCTAGGGCCTAAGTGTGGAAAACAAGCGAAAAAGAGGAAAAAGAGTTGATCACTGGAAAAACTGGAGATTCTAGAAATTTTGTTGGAAATTTAGACGCGTAGGATAGTCACGCATTCGCACACACGCGTGTCAGTGACTCTAACATTCGCGCGAGTGTGTCACGCGATCCCATTGAAGAAGATAAGCAGTGCTGACGTCATCCACGTGTTTGAGCTGCCACGTGGCTCTTTCACACTGAAGGTCTTCAGGCCCAGTCCGACCAAAACTTGGATTTTGACGATTTTTTCTATTCTAGTTCATTTAAAAGCCAACTGGGAGCATTGTAAAATTATCTTTGGCATAAAACACAAGTTTGGAGGCTAGGGTTCCTACTTAAATATTCTTTCTTTTATTTAATCCTTGTTTACGGAAATTTCTTGGTGACAATTAAGATTGATACTGTTGTTATGCTTATTTATTCATCGACATTATTCTTAATCAAGTAAGTTCTTGTTATTTTAATTATTATTGTTCTTGAACGTTTCTCAAGGGGGTAGCTAACCCTAGGACTCGCCCATTTACTTTGTTTGAAACTTGGAAGAGGAAGAACGAGTTTGGGATAGAATAATTAACATGAATTTAGGGCGTTAACCCTCATCTAATGGAAATTGACCTTGGAATAGGTGATACCACTTGTAGCCATATTCGGGTGTTCTTAATGCTCCTAATTGCTTGAGGGATCTTAAATTGGGTAGTCTAGTTAATCTTCGGGAAAAGTTAATTTAGAGTCATTTTTCGAGGCTAATTAACATAAACTTGCTATTATTTATAATTCGTGAAATAGATTGGATCGTTACTTGAGAAGTAGATTCCTTAATTCCTTATTTGTGACCATTGATCAATTTACTTGCTTTATAGATTAGAATTATATTTTTGTATTTTATCTAAACCTTATCAAAAACAACCATTGATGCGTTCGGCCTAGCTGTTCTTGGTGATAATTCCTAAGCTGCTTAAATGCCTACATATTGTTCTCTGTGGGATTCGACCCTAACCTTATTGGGTTACTATATTTGACAACGTCCGCGTTATGCCATTAAAAGGTGTAATTTGAGCGTATCATTCATCATATCCATAAATACCGCCGGTGCATTTGTCAACCCAAATGATATTACACGGAACTCAAAGTGACCATATCTGGTTCTGAAGGTCTTCAGAATATCTTTTTCTCTAACCCTTACCTGGTGGTACCCTGATCTCAAATCTATCTACGAGAACTATTTGGTACCATGAAACTGACCAAACAAATCATCAATTCTTAAAAGTGGGTACTTGTTCTTTATTGCCACCTTATTAAGCTGTCTATAATCAATGCACATTCGCAAGGAGCCGTCTTTGTTTCTTACAAATAACACAGGTGCTCCCCACGGTAATGTACTAGGCCTGATAAAACCTTTCTCAAGCAAATCTTTCAACTAGGTCCTTCAATTCCCTCAACTCAGCAGGCGTCATCCTATAGGGAGAAATAGATATTGGCTTAGTATCTGGTAATACGGCTATAGCAAAGTCAATCCATCTAGAAACTCATTAACTACTGGAACATATTGAAGAGTAGGTGGCTTTGCTTCTGTATCTTGAACCCGGACTAAATTATAAATACAACCTTTGGCAATCATCTTCCTTGCCTTGAGTTAGGAAATAAACCTACCTCTCCGTGATGCTGTATTATCCTTCCACTCTAGAATTGGCTCTCCCGAGAACTGAAATTGAACCATCTTCTTTCTACAATCAATACTAGCATAACAAGAAGCAAACCAATTCATGCCCATAATAACATCAAAGTCTATCATATCTAACTCAACCAAGTCTGCCATGGGATGACGATCACAAACTATACAATTTCTGTATACCCGTCTAGCTATTATTGGATCACTAATAGGTGTAGACACCTCAAAAGGTTTAACCGACTCGAGTTTTACCCTAAACTGACCAACAATAAAAGGAGTAACATATGACAATGTAGAACCTAGATCAATCAATGCATATGCATCATGGGAAGATATTGATAATATACCTATAACAACATTAGGTGAAGACTCGAGATCCTGTGGACCAGCTAGTGCTTAAATACGATTCTGAGGGCCGCTCGAGTAAGACACTCCCCCTCTGCCAATACCACAACCTACTGATGTCTGAGGCCTTTGCCCCAAAGGGTGTACAGATGATGATGAACTAGCTACTGATCCGATAGGCTAAACTATACCTCTACCCCTCTCGATGGACACTCACGCATAATATGACCTGGCTGACCACAAGTATAACAAACATTTGAACCCAAGCGACACTGTCCAATATGTAATTTACCATACTGAGTACATCGTGGTAAAGGTGGCCTCATCTGGCCTGAATCACCTTTATACTGAAAAGCTGAGGCTCTGGAACCCTGACCAAAATAAGTAGATCGATCAAATCTCTGGACCGCTGAGTGGCTTAAATGCCTATGGTACTGCTGCTCTGACAACCTCTAAACTCACTGACAACACCTAAAGATCTGGCCCTCTTACTCTGACCCCTATCATGCTCACGCTCGGCCCTCTACTACTGCTTACGCTCTTCTAGATTCTGAGCTTGTGCCTGAATGCGAGAAATATCCATACCTGTCTAAAGTGAGGCCGTCATACAGTCATCAATCAAATGTGGTCTCAATCTACTCACAAACCAGCAAACACGATCTCCCATATCAACTACCATAGCTGGAGCATATCTAGCCAATGGTTTGAAGCAAAGATTGTACTCTCGAACACTCATATTCCCCTGTCTAAGGTTTAGGAACCTATTAGCTCTGGCCTGTCGAATCTTTAGCGGCAAATAATATCAAAAAAAGGCATCTGTGAACTCTTGCCACACGGTTGAGGGTGCATTAACTCCTCTGGACAACACCCAAGTCTCATGCAAATGAACAACAACATCCTAGAAGCGAACTCTATTGACTCAGTGTCTGAATCATGCATCACCAGCGACGTCCTCAATATCCCATCTATAAAATTTTGTAGGTCGTCATCTGGTTTAGACCCAAAGAATTCTGGGGGGTCTAAACTAGTGAAATATGAAACTCTGGCACTAACAGCCCTGTCACCATAACCCGTGCCCTAATGCTGTGCCTGAGCGGCTACTAACTGAGTCAACAATCGAATAGCCTCTCACATCTCCTGACCTAAGACATCAGGTGGAGGAACTAGGGTGTTGAAGCTAGAGCTGGGGCTGGAGCTCCTCTGCGCTCCTGTGAAGCGGGCAGAGTATGAGAGGTATGAGATGCTACCTCATTATGTGACTCTTCCTCCTCAACATCTACAAGCGGTACCCGTCACGTTCTCCTACCTACCACTGACTTGCCCTTCTGGGCCGCTGAAGCTTTCCTCGTCACAGGCATTATTGAAATCATTGCACACGGTCAGGAAAAAGGGAATCCTCATAATAATGCTCTACCGCACGATCTAAGATGAGAAAGAAAGGTCAATATTCCTAAATGTCATGCAGCCTCCTGTTTATAAGTGTGGTGCACTACAAACTCATAAATAGGACTCTATTAGACATGGCTTATAGACAGCCCTAGGATGAACTGCTATGATACAACTTTTGTCATGACCCAACCGGAGGGGCATGACGGGCACCAGGAGCTAACCTACCGAGCACTACATAACATGCGTGCATCACATAATCATACTTGAGTGGGCCATAATGCTAACTAAAAGACATCATAAACTGTAAGGGACACAAGCCCAAGAGATATATTCATATATATATATATATATATATATATATATACATATATATATATAATACCGTACCCGGATATAATAGGCTCGGTGTCATCCATACCCAGCCATGATAGGCCATGATATGCTCGGTGTTTTCCATACCCAACTGCAGTGGTATGCACAATAGGTGTTGTACCTGGCCGACTATAGCGCTGCTCGGTGTCAAAAAATAGCTACATATATACGCATGCATGAGAGCCTAAAGAAATGTTACAACTCTATCGGAGTGACGTAAGGTCGGTAAGCCTTCAATTACCATTATGGAACTGTCATCAGGAACATATCTCACTTGAAGGAACAATAACCAAAAGATGAGATCAATATCAATAAATAAGATCAATAACCATAAGACAAGATCAATAATCATGAGACAAAGATCAATTATATCATAAGAACATCAAGAACCATAAACTTAGATCAATTATATCATAAGAACAACAAGGACCATAAGACAAATATCAATTATACCATAAACTTCTAGTATTTCTAGGAATAGGGACATTATGGATATCATTTGTGTGGGTTTGTATCAATACGATCATGCTATAAGAAAGAAAGGGACAGCCTTAACATACCTCGTCATCTACTAACCACTCAACGTATATCTTCCCGAGCTTGCAAATCTACATTCAAGATAATTTATACTAAGGTTAAGTCATTGAAATACTTATGAGGTCAAACTAGACTATTAAAGGAGCTAACGAAATTTGGGAAGCATTTCCCCTTTATCACCTACTTCCACCAAACTTCAACCAACTCCCAAACATCAATAACAATATCAAAAACCATAGCAAAAAATATTATATGCAAACCAGGCTCAAATTAATCTCAATACTTGTTTCATAATCAATTCTTAACCAATACTTCAACACAACACTTTATGCCCTTTTCTATCATGATTCTCTTCACTTCAAGACTTATTAAACCAATCAACTCAACATAAGTAATAAGATGAATATCATACTTTATACTTGAAGGACTTCAACTCACACAACTTGGTTCAAGACCAAATTCACCACAACTCCAAGTAGAAGAAAGAGTAACTACTTTCTATGAACAAGTTGAGGATTCTTGAGCTTGATCTTCTCTTTATATGACTTGGGATGTTTGAGAGAGCTTAAAGGGTCTAGAAGAATCTCTTTTTAGTGAAATAATGAATCCAAGTCGTGACCCTTTAATTTATAACAAAGGGTAAATATTCCACCGCCTCAATTCCACGGTCACTTTCACGGATCGTGAATAATTTCACTAGCCATGAAAGTGGCCATGAAATCAGTCCAGTGGCTCCTCTCCACTGCCTCCAATTCACGGTGGTCAACCACCATTTTCATGGGCCGTGAAATTATTCACGGTCCATGAGAGTGGGCATGAAAATGGTCTTCGTCCAATTTTCTAACAAAACGTATTCTCTCTGATTCGTTTAACGTCTAAACTTTGTAATCTTATTCAAACATGTTTAAGAACTTATACATCTCCAAGATACACCCATATACCTTATACATAATTCTCCAATGATTTCCAATACAAGCCTACAACAACCGACTTAAGACAACACATTAACATATACAAAAAGGCGAAGTATAACGAATTTTGGTCGTCACAATATGTATAATTTTGCGCATTCATGCTAATGTCATCATGTTGTAATCATATTTCTCCCTTTTGTGGCGTGACACAGACTATTAATTTTCCTTTCATGGAGAATAGAATAACTATACAGGAAAGTCACAAATATTTGATTATGAATGGTAAAAACTTAAAAGCATATATTGCTTGTGTAATTATAAAAGGTAAAATCATTCTAATATAACCTTATTTGGACTAAATTATCTCAATCAACTTGAAATTTCTTAATTTGACTAGAGTAACAATTCTTTTTAGTCATCTATAAAAGCCACACCACTCTTCAAGTTTTATACATTCAACTTCTAATGGAAGTTTTTTTTTTTGTGTGTGTGTATTAGAATCAAACATGGACAACAATAGGCTTAAGTATACTAGGGACGATAGTGAAAATGTGAGAAATTCCATCCTAGATAGAAGAGCAACAAGTTTATTTAAGAAAGTAGAAGAGTTTTCAATTCTATGTGATGTAGATGTCGCTATAATTATTTTTAGACCAGGAGAAGCCGAACCCATTGTTTGGAAATCTATAATTTTGGCTAAGGAGGTATTAATGATGTATTTGAGTTTTTCTGAGGAAATAAGGCTTAAGAAGTTAGAAAAACTTGAAACCTATCTTTCAAAAAAAGTGAATGAGCAAGAAGAAAGAATCAGAAAATTAGAGAAAATGAAGGGGGAAAAGGAAATGGAACTTCTCTTCAACCAATTTATGGAGGGAAATAATGCTAATGAACTTGATGCTAGACAAATTAAAGGTTTGTTAAACATGTTTCGTGCTAAGATGGATAAACTTAATGAAAGAAAGAAACAACTCAATCAACCTCCAAATCCTCCTAATTTCAAGCCCGCTGACAAAATTGTTACCCCATCAGCAAGTTCAATGAAAGATTTGATCAATTACCCATGGTTTGTTGAGACTATGGCTACTAAGCAAAATCATTTTGTCTTAGGGGGTGGAAGAAATACAGAGTCTGCCCCAACAGAAGGCGATGACACCAATGTTGAAGATGATGGACATTTCAAGGACCTTGATTGAAGTGTAATGCTTATGTTGTTCTATCATTGTTATTTCATGTTGCTTATTTCTTTGTGTTTGTCTTAATTTGTTGCATTTTCTATTCGTTTTGTGTTATTTTATTTTGTATTTTAGTTATTTATGAAATTTGTTTTGTTTTGTTGGAAAAAAGAACTATTGTTCAGTCGACCAAATTAATTGAGTAATTTTTTTAACTATATTGAATCTTTATTTTTAATCATGTATATTCTATTTCTCTTCACTTTAGAAGCTTGTTTTATTTGTTACAAATGGTAGTTCACGTGCAAGTTAAAATTTTGAAATTTTTAACCAATGTATAGCAACCTATTCAAGTCCATCTAAAGAAAAGCCTCAGTCATTATAAACTATCGGAAATAAGGGTCTCAAAATTCACAATTTTAGCCTGTTCTCTTTCTCTTTTTCTCGGCGATATGTCTTCTTCTTCTTCTTCTATGCATGTCCTCTATTCTCCTCACATCTTCTCTTCTTCTCAACCATACTACTAGTCTTCTATGTCGGCCCCATTCATCTCCTCTGCCACCCTATCTCTTCAAAATGATTTAGTGTTTGAAGTTGTTGGTAAAGGTTTCCCAAATCTAAAGTTGTTACGGTAGATCTTTATTCAAAAGGGTAGAATTTTGGTGGATTTTGATGGATTTGAGGTGTTTAGTGGAGCTTTAATGGTGGTTTCACGAGATGAAATTTCATATGTTTGGATTTGCGGTGATGGATGGTGCTTCAGAGAAAGTAGAAAGTTGTTAGTGGCCTCATGAGTCATGGTGGTTGTTCTAACCTTGGTAGAAATTGTAAGTTTCTTGCTAAACTTGATATTTCCAATTGTGGAATCACATATTCTGTCATTGGTGCATAATCAGTGCATACTCAATGAATAATCAACATATTCAATGAATAATCAATATATAATTCGTGTATCTCCAATGTTTAAGACATACACGCATTATATGTATTAATTATCTAGAGTATATATTAAATTTTACCTCAAACATAAGTTGTAAATTCAGTGTATAATCAATGCATTCATCATCTCTTCTTCTTTGATTTTTTTCGCTTTTTAGACGTTGGAAGAGATGTATAAATTGGATTTTGTAGTCTTTTCTATCACGATCCAAAAATCACAGTTCATGATGACGCCTATTTTCCCACCAAAAGGTAAGTCAAACTAATGATTTTGATACCATAAATTAAATAAGCAGAAGAAATAAAGAGAATAAATGATTATCCATAATACCAAGTCATATAATAGAGAATGTAAAAGATATGTAACCCAAATTCCCCCAAGATGATTGTCATAAGTACAAGAATCTCTAGAATAATAGAACAATACAAGTCTAAAACCGTAAATACATCGTCAGAATAAAACATAAAAGACAGAATGCTAAATGATAAAGGGAGGAGGGGTGCTACAGAACAACCAGGCAGCTAACCACAATCTCCGAAATAGGCTCGACATGAACTCACTCCGCCATGTTGTAACAACCCAATCGGTCATTTTGAGAACAGATGCTCTGTTTTGCATGTCTTCTATTCTAGAATTTTCATAATAACTATTTTGAATTACTTGCAAAATTTGAAGTAAAACAGATATCATTTGGTTCACTTTGAGAGAATGTTTCATTTTGGAAATTTCGGTATTCAATTATTTAGATTAATTATTCATTTTGGAAAACATGCTATGATTGGTGACCTGAAGATTTATTTGGCTTTGTAATATTATTTATAACCTGTAGAAATTGATGGAACTAATTAAGATTTCATTGGGTTGGTTTTTGACAATGAAGTTGGTTTTATATTTAATATGCCTATTTAAGGTAAAAAGATGTGTCACGGGAAGCAATGAGACTTGTATTTGAAATTTTTTGATTCCGTTAGCATTGTATGATCATTTGTGACTTGTAGGAACTTAGAGAATTGAATTTGGACTTCGTCAAGTCAAGTTTTGGTGTTTGAATCATTGGCGTAAGTTGAACGCCTCAGATGTTTTGATGTAGTATTATATCCATTTAATGTGGGAATTACGTTTTGATTGTTGGAAGAGATGCGTATAAAAGTTTTTGAGTGGTAGCATGTAATGACCTGTTTGGCCGTTATAGTACTTTTGGCACATTCGCCATTTCCGAGCATTTATTGACTCATTTTGACCCGAGGTTGTCTTTTGGGCAAACAGACCTTTTCCAGAGTTTTATCAACTCCGAGAGATCCGAATGATTGTTTAGAACTTGTATGTATGATTGGTTCGGTTCCCAATGCATTTTGGCATATTTCGAGATTTTGGATGGGAAATGGAAAGTAAGCATCGGTGGTTGACTCGGTCAACGGGACCTCCGTTAGAAATTTTCGAGACCACAAGTGCGTTTGTAGCGTATTTTTGTATGAGTTTAGGAGGTCGGTGTATGAGCAGATGGCCTCGGGAATAACCTGGAAATTCGATGGAAGACTTAGAAAACATGGGGACCTCTGGTGTCTGGTGCCCGCAACGGCGGCACCAGAGCCACCCCAGCGGTACCGCTATGGTGGTGAAGCGACCGCCTGGGCGGTCATGAGTAATTGGTCCTTCACCACTGCAGCGGTGTCCCCGATGCCGCAGTGGCGCCGCTGTAGCTGCAATACCCTCGCCGTGGGGGTCACGGGCAGTGTTATTTCATTTAATGTGTCTTAAATAAGACTTAGACCCTCATTATTTCATATCTCGGTATTGGAGCCTAGAGAAACTGTTCTTGGAGATAATTTAAAGAAACACTTGGAGGTAAACTTTGCTCAATCCTTTACTCTTCTCTTTTCTCATTATCATCTTAGAATCATCCCTTCCCTTTTCAATCCCTTAGAAGTAGAATTTAAAGAAGGGTTTTGGGAGACATCTCCCTTGGGGTATAATGGATAAAATTGATGATGTTAATACTAAAATATGATGAATCTAAGCTTAGTGATCATATATCTTCCACTTTTAATGTTGAATTTCAGATTTGGGACATTAGGGTTCATACCCAATTTGGGGGTTCTACTAGAAATCAAATTTGGGGATAGTTCTTGAGTTAAATCAACAATAAATTATTGAGTTATGATTACCTAGGATTTAATTTGGTATTTTACCCGTGAATTTCCCGTTTCTCCCTTGTGGGCCCATTTCCCCAATTTCTAGGGTTAAATTGGACCTAATTGATATCATAGAAATATTAGTATCATTATTCATGATTTCTAATTTAGAATTCGATTATTCTTAGTCTACTTTGGTTCTGAGCTTCAGAGGAAGGGCGGAGCGATAAAGTGACTTGTTGGTGTTGCAGTTCGGCAGTCCAGGTTGGTTGTGGTTTACCTTTGGTGAGACTTAGTATAATGAATCACATATTTGGATTATGATGCCGGAGACAACATGTGAACCTTCGGGTGTGAAGTTGGGATGGATATTGCCTTAGGTTAGTGTCATGACCCGACTCGTGGCCATGACGGGTACCCGGAGGTGACTACCGAGCACCACTCATTATGCCAATTATCATACCCAACCTGAACACACATAATCTACAAGGAAATACAAATATATACACATAAGCCCTCACGGCTACAAAAAGTGATATACAAAATATCCACTGATGTATTCACGAGACAACTACTACCCACGCATACGTATCTACGAGCCTCTACTAGAGTACAGAGACATAAGGGCAGGACAAGGCCCCGTCATACCCAAATATGTACACAAAAGACTATATCAACAAATGGCACCTCCGGAGAAGTGTAGTGCTCCTGTGAATTTGCTGAGTAGCTCCTAAGAATCTGGGCCGCCTCCCTGTCTACCTGTGGACATGAACACAGCGTCCATAGAAAGAAAAGGAAGTCAGTACAAACAATGTACTGAGTATGTAAGGCATACGCAATAACATGATAAAGAGATGCGAGAATATAAGGCAAAGGGGTAATTAACTGATTGCCTCTTAAGGCGGAGTCATGCATGCTAACTCATATAATAAAAACCTCATATCATGTAAGCCTAAGTATGTAACTGCCCGACCATATAGGTATGGTGTGATCATCGTTAGCCTGAGTTCGGGGTAAACATCTCATGCCACCCACTAGTGGTATCTGCCCATGCCATCTGGACATGGTGTATATGCCGCCCGCCTTAGCGGTGTCTGCCAGGCTATTTAGGCACTGTGTAATCTCATCATCATATACTTATCATAAAGCATGCATAAGAACTCAAGTAAAAGTTACAACTCAGTCGGGGTGACGTGAGGTCGAGAACCCCCGATCCCATTATAAAGTAGTCGTGATCATCATGTCTCACCTTGAAGGAACTCGCATTATAAGGTGAGCCTAACAACAATAAATAACATTGAGGAATCATATAAGGATCATTAACTTCATAATACTATCATATCATAAGCTTTAAAGTCTCTAGACTTATATTCATCATCATCATTGTCATATTCATAACACATCTTTTATCTTTATCTCATGAGAAGCTCTTAATAATCATAGACTTATGGTTTTTGGAATATAAGAGAGTCAGGGAAAGATAAAGTAAGTCATGTTGTAGGAATCATGCCTTAGAGAAGAAGGGACTAGCCTTACATACCTCTTTGTCTCCTTAACTCTATCGACTAAAATGGTTTCCTTCGAAGCCGACAATTCTACATTCAAGAGAATTCGTACTAAGATTAGATAATCAATAATATACTTAATCTTAAGCTAAAGCGACTAAAAGCTAATGAAAATTGGGCAGCATTTCCTTTGTTTCTACAAATTTCTCCATATAATAACCAACTTCCAAACATCAATAACAACACTACAATACCATAATCAATAATCTTCATCGAGCTATACACCATTCAATTCTCACAATTCCATTTCAAAGTCATCCATAACCATGACTAGCACAGTACGTCGTTTTCAATCACATATAATGCTTCTTCACACTCTTAATGTCATTAATAAAAAGATTATACTCATAACATGTCAAGAACTATGATTCAAATCAAGTTACAATTCAAGAATTCCACTATTCTCATATTTGTACTCCATTTTCTATTTTCTTCCATAATCCAAGTCTTTCAACCATTCAATACTCTTAATAGCATAAAATGAACATAATACTCACCTTTGATTGTGTAGGAATGGGTTTTGGATGGAAATGCTTCACTGTGAGAAAACCCTAACTTCACTTCCAAAGAAATTTCTAGCTTCCATCAACCCTAGTCAGCATTCTTGCACTTGATTCTGCTAGTTTTTGGTATTTGATCCTTGATTTCCCTTGAATTTATGTTAATGAAGTGTGTGGAATATTCTAGAGGTTTTGAGAGAAGTGGAGGAAATGAGAAAATGAGAAAATAAGACTTGGATCTTATATTTCTACTTGGAAAAATCTTGCCTGTAATGCTCTTTATACGGACACTTATATGGTCCGTATAATTTTATACGGTCCGTATAACTGACTGTATAAGTCATCCAGTGATGACCCCTCACTATGACTGTTATACGGGCCATTATACGTACCGTATAAAGTTATACGGACCGCATAATGAGTCGGATAACTCACCTTCCTCCCGAACTTGTTCTCGTCGATTCGTTTGGTCTCCAATCCTTATGGAACCTTCTCAACACTTGTTTAACACTTCATCAACCATCTAAGGAGCATTATAATTCTTCCTCAAGACATTATTAAATCAACCTTAGCTTGATTCTGTCCAAAATCTTTTCAAACACGACATGTGCTTTGCCTTCCTCAATGAACTTTCTTCTCTTGCCTCAAATGTCTTTGGAATATTAATTAGAATCGTTAAGTACCCCTTCTCACTTGTAGGGTCACTTAGCCTATTGACCGCACAATGACATGAAATTTTCCGAGGTGTAACACCCTTCTCCCCTTCAAAAACATTCGTCCTCGAATGTTATGTTCTCGAGAATTCTACAGAAATTTTGCCAGAGTTTCCCCTGTAATATGGCACTACCATCCTGTCACAACAACCACAATAACACGCCTCACAGGGCTATAACACAATGGCAAGAAAATATGGCCACACACGACCAAAAGCATTAAAAAAAGCATTACATACCTTATAATAGTGACCCCTCATCTTGAATCTCTTTCGGGGGTGGAAACAAGTGTGGGCACTTGGACTTCATGTTCGTTTCCGCTTCCCAAGTCATTTCCTCTCGGTTATTGTTTCGCCACAAGACCTTAACTGAGGCTGCCTCTTTATTTCTAAGTTTCCGTACTTGCCTATCTAGTATGGCAATAGGTACCTCTTCATAAGCCAACTTCTCTGTAACTTGAACATCATCCACTGGCATGATTCTACCTGGATCCCCAACACATTTGCGGAGCATTGACACATGAAAATTTGGGTGGACTGATTCAAATTCTGGAGGTAGGTCCAATTCATAAGCTACTTGGCCTATCTTGCGGACTACCTTATAAGGTCCAATATATCGAGGACTCAATTTTACCTTCTTACCAAATCTCATCACGCCCTTCATCGGTGATACCTTCAGGAATACCCAATCATTTACTTGGAATTCTAAGTCTCGCCGACGGTTGTCTGCATAAGATTTCTGGCGACTTTGGGATGTCAACAATCGATCTCGAATAACCGTGATCTTTTCCACCGCCTGCTGAATCAGTTCTGGACCTATCAGTTGTGTCTCCCCAACTTCAAACCATCCAATTGGTGACCTACATTTCCTTCCATACAGAGCTTCATACGGGGCCATCTGAATGCTAGAATGATAACTGTTGTTGTAGGTGAATTCAACAAGTGGCAAATGTTCATCCCAACTTCCTCCGAAGTCTAATATATATGCCCGCAACATGTCTTCCAAGGTCTGAATGGTGCGTTCAGCTTGTCCATCTGTGTGAGGGTGAAATGCCATGCTAAGCCTCACTTGAGCACCCAAACCTTCTTGGAAGGACTTCCACAATTTAGCTGCAAATTGTGCTCCTCTGTCAGTAATAATAGATGCAGGTACACCATGAAGTCGCATTATCTCATTAAGATACAACCTTGCATAATCTTCTGCCGAATAGGTGGTTTTGACTGGAAGAAATGTTACACCTCGGAAAGTTTTCCGTTCATGCACAGTGAATAGACTGACGAAGGGCGCGATGTATGCAATGTTTTGATAAGTAAGAAATAAAATTTGATGATTCTAAATGAGATTTCAAAGACATTTTAAGTAAGAGAAGAAAGTTTGCCAAGAGGAGCAAGACATACGAGATGTATCGGAAAGGATTTACAAATAACGAATTAACGATGACTTAGTGATGCTTTGGAGAAGATTTATAGCGCCCCCTAGATTTTTAATGAAGTGATAAACAAGTGTCAAGAAGGTTCAATAAGGATTGGAGATCAAACGAGCCGACGAGAATGAGTTTCGGAAAACTGTGGATTGTACGGTCCATTATACGGACCGTAAAAAAGATACAGACCGTAAGTATAGCCGTATAACCTGTCCAGAGAAGAGACTCCACTGGAACCATTATACGGTCACGCATACGGACCGTATGTGTGTCCGTATAAGTGTGTCGGGACAGATTTGTGTATTTAATAAGGGACCAAGTTTCATTTCATTTCATTTTACCCTTCACACCACTTCTCTCTAGAACTCTCTAGAACATTTCTCCCATACGAATTCAAGGGATATTTGTGATCAACTACATCAAACCAAGTGAATCAAGTGTAAGAAACTCATTAAAGTTCATCCAAGACAAGGAATCCAAGTGAAGGTGAAACTAGGGTTTTGCTCAAGTGAAGTGTTTGCACTCAAGGTTCATTCCTACACCATCTAATGTACGTTTTATGGTATTTACATGTTGTTTAAGGTATTTGAAAGTTGAAACACTTGGATTGTAAAAGGATATAGAAAATGGGTCATGAAAGTGTGAATAGTGTCATTTTGAGTGACGACTTGAATTGAGTCATGATTATTGATGTGTTATGATATGGGTATGTTATAAATGATATTAAGGACATGGGATAAGAATTATATGTGAGAAAATGCAATAATGAACTATGACCATGATTATGGAGAGATGGGAGTGAAATTTGCGAAATGTAGGTAAGGTAGATGAATGAAGATTGTTGGTTATGATATTGTGAACGTTATTATAAATGTTTGGGAGTTGAGATACAATATGGGGAAGGTTATATAAACAAAGGAAATGCTGTCCAATTTTCTCTATCTTTAGTAAGCATGTTCATGTAATCGATTAGCTAATGTGAATGTGAATTCTCTTGAAGGTAGAAACATGAGCATTGAAGGAGAATAATCAAGCGATGGAATTGTTAAACGAAAGAGGTATGTAAGGCTAGTCCTTTCTTTTTAAGGCATGACTCATATGAAATGAATCCTCCTATCCTTCCATGATTTTCCTACATAACGGGAATGACGAGTCTACGAGTATAAAGAGCTTCATATGAGATAAAGAAAAGAGATACGTTACGAACACGACAATACCGATGATGAATCTAAGTCTAGAAGCCATAGAGCTCATGATATGATATTCCTACGAAGCTAATGATCCCTATATGATTCCTATAATATTATTTCTTTACCTCTCCATGACTTTCCTACCTTCCGGAAAAAAACTAAGAGCCTAAGTTCATGAATAGCCATATGGGATAAGATAAGAGGTATGTTATGAATGCGATAATGATGATGATGAGTCTATGTCTAAACATTAGAAGGCCTATAATATTGTGGTTCTACAAGGCTAATGATCCATATTATGATCCATTGATGTTGTTCATTGAATACACTCACCTTATATGCTAATTACTTCAAGGTGAGGCTAAATGCTTATGAATGCTCCATAATGGAATCGGGGGTTCTCGACCTTATGTCACCCCTGTTGACACCCAATTTTGTCCCGCCTTCCTCCAAAATATTTATTTACGCTTCTAATATTTTTGGCAATATAAGAAATAATTATTTATACTTTACTACAATTATTAGCTTTTTATTAATACTGGCGTTTCATTATCCTATTGTAGTCGCTAGCTGTTATTATTTTTATTTAATACCGTTACTACTACCACCATTATCATTATCATTATCATGATTATAATTCGCATTATTTCAGCATTTTCTACCATCCTATGCACACGCATCGCATTTATTTTCGCGCAATTAAATAATAGCGTTTATTTACTGTTGAACTTTTGAAAAAATATATCGCACGGCTATTACGACGTCATATAATTTTATTTTTATCTGAGCACTAATAAATACATACTTTTATATTAGGTAATATTGTAGCACACGATAGTATATAATTAACTAAAATAGGTCTTTTATTTAAATTTAGAAGCCCAAATTGTTCTTTCATTCAGCCAATATTAGCCCAAACCCGAGTCCAATCAATCCACATTATTTTTGGATCGGTCCACAAAATCAGCCCACTACCCGTTAATAACCAGCCTAATTGTCACCAGCCCATTACCCGTTTTCAGAGACCCGACCCGACATGTCCAACAAAAGAAGAAGCAGTTAGGGTTCTACGTCATTTTCTTCACGCCTCCTCTTTTCTCTCTCCCTCTCTCATTCCATTTTTGTGACTTTGTCAGCCACGATCCATCCGTGTATAGGTTTTGCCTATTGCATTTCCACGCAAAGGTTGTCTCTACGTCTGTTTTACTTGCGTGTTCTGTCGTTGAAAGGGAAAGGCCTTCCCATTTTTGCTTCAAGACACAGATAATCTTCAAAGACCAGAGAAAATCGGTCCATTTCGTGCACAAATCTGCAGCAAATCACGTGAATGATCCCTAACGTTCGGATTTGAACAGAGTTTCTTGACCAAGAAATCCCGCCCAAATGTTAGTTCAAAAACTCTAATTTCCGTCCTATAAATAAGAGATTTTGGAGTGCATTTGGGGAGAGTTTTTTTGGGGGAGAGGGAGCATCACCTTCATTTTGAAATTATTGTTGAAATCAAACCAAATTTCTTTTAAAAAGGGAAGTATTCTGTTTCTGTCGAATTTTGGATTTCGAAAGGTTTTTCTGAGTTTGGGTTCGTCATGTTCGACTGTAGATCTAAAACCTCCGCACCCCATTTCACTGCACCTAAAGAAGGTCAGCAAATACCCCTTTTCCTTGTAGTTCATTTTCATTTTCTATTTGATGTGTCTATGAGTTAATTTCTATAGTTAGTTAAGCTTAGTTAAATTCTGTTCAGTGTAGCTCTAGGCTTGCTTTGCGTGTTAATCATGTTGTTTGTTGGAATTTTAATTTAGATTAGGCACCAAACCTGCTTATATGTTTGATTAAATATCCATGCTAGTGTTAATCTGTACCCATATGCTTGATTCTGCGATTAGCATGCTTACTGTTTAAAGTTTTGAGACTTTATATGTGATATCTTCCCTTTATTTAGTTGCTAGCATCATGTGTTATTTTATGTGGTGGCTGTTTATTAAACCCAGAACTAAAAATGTCTACCCTCTTCATTAAACATGAGGTTTGGTTTGATAACTATGGATAGAAGTCTCAGTCTAGATGAAACCTTCTGTTAAGTGCAAATCTAAATTTTGATTAAATTTGATACCTTCGAGTAAGTTCTTTAGCCAACTTCTGTGATTTCTTGATTCATTGTAAAGAGTAGCAATTCTAGAGGGATGTCCTTATTGTTCAAAGGGTTAGCATGTGTTTACTTTCTTCTGAAGTTCTTGAATTAGGTAATCTGCTAAAGATATAATTATGTGCGTCAAGTTAATGAATCATCCTTTGCCTGGATACTAGACAAACTGTTTTAAGCCCTCTTATAACGTTGTAGAATTGGTCGTATAGATGTCTTTAAATGAACCAGATTTCCAGCTTTTAAAAAAAATAAAATAATAATACTCACCTTCTTTAAGTTAGAAATTTGTTACGGAGGCATGTTAAAAGTGTTTCTCTGAGTAATTTTTCTGAGCTACAATTGCACTCTAATCAATTTAATGTAGGAGTTTCAGTTCATGTCCCTCCTTTAAGCTAAAATCAACCTCTGAAATTATTTTCTGTGGATAGAAGCTTATTGTCAAATTGTTAATGTAAGGAATGTATGTTCCGTGAGTTTCTGTTATCACCAGAAATATGTGGCTTATGTGTTTAGGTAGTTTGAGTCCTGTCCCTTTGTTCAAACATGAATGATCATATGCCTAATTTGAAAATGGAGGATTGATTTGATTCAGTCTGTTTAGCATATGTCTGTTCCCGAACTGTGTGTGCCCATTGAATTGAATATGAACACTGTTTTACTCTTTTAGTTGAAATATAAGCTTGTGCTTTTTGTATGTGTACATGGTGTCTTTTGATTTTAAAAGGGGTAAGGAATTAATTCGTTTATCATTAAGTAAAATGAGCTTTTCTGGCTCTGATAGATCTGCTGGTAGTGAGTCTGCCTAAGTTCTTACAGAATCTTAATTGGTGGTTGAATAGCTGGACTTATTTAGCAGTCATTTGGCTTGAACTGTTTTGAATATTTCCTGTAGTTGAATGTTGTATTGAGGATATAGGTTCTCTGTTTTCTTTCAATTTGTTATTTGGAACTTTCATGTAATTAGAGACATGCCTTCAGGAACACTTAAACATAAGATTAAGTTGCCTGTGTAGTGTATAGAAAATACACAAAGCTGAAGCATAAAATTGAAATGTGCAAGGATTAATAACTCTGTTGTAGTTAATGTCCTGTTTGAATCATATGTTCCCCCTCCTAATTCTGCCTAAATGTTTCTAATAACTAACTGTTATTTCCGTAGCATCTGATGTGTGAATGATCTTGTGGTTTATATTCTTCTTGATTGTTTTGTTGATGTTGTAATGACGTGTGGTGTCTAGGCAATATCCTTCGATGTATAATGAAGCTTGATTTTTTCTAGTTTATGTGGAGGCACTCACTTTATGATTTTGATTCAGTTGTCAGCAGTTGCAGTGGCACCTTAACTAGGTGTTATCATTCTGCTGTGTTGAATTCCTCTGGAACAACTTATTCCAGTTTCGTTGTTTTGTTTTAAAAAAAAATGATTTCAAAAGCATGAATCGAAGTACATTTTTTTTCTCCAGCTAAAAGCAGGAAATTGCATGAATGTTTGGTGATTCTGTGTCTATTTAAAATTTTATGTGTCTGTGCATTGCAAGTATACTGTGTTTGATTATGTTTACATGTGTATATCTAGAGTATACTTTTGTTAATACGTTTATGGGGAGATTAGATGGTCATTATGGATTAAGCTTGAACCCTCCCCGGTGTTAGCCATGCCTGGGATTCATGAAATCCCTTGGAACTTGTGCAACATCGGAAAGACGGGGGCAAAAGCTTTCCAATATTAACCTTCTAAGTATCCTTATGAATGTGTATATACGAAGTATACTCAAATATACATAACGTATACATAAGTCACTTGTTTTTCTTGAATATCGAAAATGCTCTGTTATGTTGGTTATCTTTTCATAGAATCTTATATTATAAAATTATGTCGTCGCTCTAATTCTTTTCTTTTCCTTTTTTTTCTTTTGCATGACATCCGGAGTTGCGAGGAGTCTCAAACGAGACTCGATATCTCTATTAGATAAAGGAAATCTGCATTTTGTCCCATCAAGCATATCCCGCCCTTCTGCTATATATTTGAGTAAAAGAAAGGGGGGCGAGATGACGCTTCTATCTCTCATTGGTCATTGCCTTCGCTCTATCCGAACATTGAAATGAGAGCAAGGGAGTTACTTCTATTTTAGCTTTCTTTCTCTTTGACCTCTTTCCGCTTTGTAGTAACTTGCTGATCCTTTTTTTTTTTTTACTTTTGATTATCTGGATAGAGGAATAAGACCAGTGCTAATATTAATTTAGAAAGGGGTAGTCGATATAAGGGGAAACCAATAGGATAGGTGTATATTTGACCCTTTTCAGTACTTACAATGTTTTCAACATTTTGAGAATCTAAGTATGTGTTCATAATCTTTTATTTCACTGGTAGTATTGCATAGAAGAAGAAGACATGATTTATTTTTAAGTTTATGACAAACTGATTTTTCTTCGAAACTTGGATAATTTCTCTTGAGGTATTAAAGATTGATTTTCTACGTGAACATGATTTTGAAATGCTAATCGATAACGTGTGCATATGTTGAACTCTTCTTTCCTTTCAACAAACAATTAAGAAGTTCAATGTGAAGATACAGTTTTTTTAATCATGATTTTAAGTTGGGCTTTTAGAGGAAAGAAAGCTAATCAAAAGAAGTATTTTGTTTTGGCCTCACTGGATCATCTTGTGTTTTAAGCTTACGTCCCTTTTCTATAAAAATGAGGCAAAGAAATTTTTACGATTTCGGTTCCCATTGTTTTGAAATTTGATTACAATTTGTTTCATTTCATCCCTTTTAAAATTTGAAGTGACTGATAACAAGTCCACTTCGTTACTAGAAGTAAATATTTTTCTATCTAATTACTTAGATATTTAGCTATGAATACCTTTTCTCAAATAATATATAAAATGGTAAAATATTATTTTATCTACATTTCCTTAGCTTTAATTTCCTTAACCTAAGTTTGACCGGTCAACCGTATTTAGGCGGATCTAAAGGATGCCTTACCCATTCCCTTTAGGATAACTAAGAACCCTTACCTAGAATCACATTAATTAAGCAGACCATTAACGGAGGTTTAGTTTAGCTTTGCCATAGTTAATACTTAGGTGTCCTAATTCACCAATAAAATAATTAGGTGGCGACTCCTTAAGTTAAATAATTTAGGAATCACTAATATGTTATACTCCACTTTGACCCGTTTAAAATGGGGTATAACAGCTTGGCGACTCCGCTGAGGATTTTAGGTTCTAACCATAACAAACTTAGGTTAATAATTAATTTGTTGGGTGGTTTGGTTGTTTTTCTCTATTTTTTGCCTTTATTGTTGCTTTTATTATGTGTTTCTAAGTGATTGTTTTATTACATAAAATTCTCTATGTAATAATATGTTATTGCTTTCCTTAATTGGCATTCCGCTCATACTTCCTCCTCTCCTGGAAAATTCACACAAATTCACACACTTAAAGCGGTTTCGCGGTTCGCGGCCGTGCACTATTAAATCACCCTCTAGTTGGATAGATCTTGTGGATTTAGTCGATCGGCGGTGCAGTCGACAGCCACGGACTTTCCACTCCCAAGTTGTCCACTTGGGAGAACCTTGTGTCTAGTAAGCCAAATCTTAGAAAACTTAAGATAGAGCTATGCCACCAATTTTATTAGTTCATGCATGCATAAACCTTAGGTGGGTCGATCCTTGGTATCGACTCCACAATTAGGAAACCTACCAAATTGTCGATTGGTTTCATAACCCAACGACCAACAAGCATATTATGTGTAACGTGATAATGATAGAAGGATCCAAGCCTAATCATGACATGTCGAGTTTGGGAATCATTTCCTTTTGTAGGTTGGTTCTGCCATAGTGTAGCATTATGTGTTCTTTATGTGCTCTGTTGAATGTGTTTTAGATTAGATTAGATTTATATGTTTGAAACAGTATTTAACATAGTATCGAGGCTTCTTTAGTTTTAAATCTTTGAGGAGTAGCAATGTCTTAAAATTGATACTCTTTCAAATGTTAATACACATTAGCTACAACTTTGATTTGTTTAAGTGCAAAGGAAGAGTAAGCTTGAGTTTCAGATCTGCTACAATTGAAACCTTTGATCTGTCTAGTAATTAGTTGAGTACTCAGCTTATAAGGATTGTGTTATATCCCGTATTTTGTACGTTCGGATATTTCAAGGTAGTCGTGGTAAGTTAAGGGAATGACCATCTTCCAAAATTATTTTAATGTACACGTTGGTTATGAATATTATATATGAACATTATTAGTATGGAAATATTGAGAGAGGCTAAGGGCAAAAAGGGAAATTCACAAAATGGCCCATGGTAATATTGAGGAAGGCTAGGGGCAAAATGGTAATTTTACAAAAAAGTTCAAGAAGGTTCATGAAGAGCCCCTTGGCCGTGTGATGTGTGTGTGTGGGTCCTACTCTTTTATGGCCATGTGATTATATATATATGGATTAAAGCTTACATGGCAAGATTTAATTATTCATCTTTATTTTAAGAAATTTCAAGAAAAAAGGAGAAGGGACATGTGTTCACTTGACATTTGTAGAAACTAATTATATATATATGAGAGGTGGCCAATTCATCTATCATTTTAACATAAGAAAACTTAGAAAGAAAGAAGAGAAAAGAGAGGGGGCATTCGGCCAAGGATGGCCGAACTTGGCCATGGAGAAGAGTTGATCAAAAAAATGATTTCCTCCTAGTATTTCAACCAATTGGAAGGTCCTCATCAACATGAAGTGGTTGTTGGAGCAAGCAAAGCATTTGTTTGGGCAACTCATGAACCCTAGCCAAGTTGAGAAGTTGAACGAAAAAGGTAAAGTTTAATCTTCTCCTTCATATGTTATGGATGATTTGTGAAGTGTTGTAGTGTGTAGAGATGGATGAAACACATGAATTATGTGTGTAGTGGTGGTGGCCGAATGGGATTGTGTTATGTAGAAAAGATGAATTGATTTTATTTAGTAATTTGATTGTTGTTGTTGTGAATTCCATAGTGAAAATGAAGATTTAATGGTTTGACATGATTAGTATGGGTTCTTAGTATGGGTTCTTATATTGCATGAATGATATTCTTAATGTGTAGGTTGTAAATATAATTCATGAACTTGGAAGTAAGACATTTGTTTGTAAGATTGTAAGTTGGGTTGTGGTGATTGAATTTGAAAGAAGGAAATAGGTTGTTATTGTTCTTGTTGAATTTGGAAGGTGTCGGGTGAAGTAGTATGTTGATTGAGTCGTTTTGAATGTTATGTGAATTGAGTTGAATATAAATGAAATGTCGTTAAATTGTATGACAAAGGTTGTTAATGTTAGAATGTGTCTTGAATTGATTGTTGATGTTGTTGGTATGATTGATGGTATTGTTGTTGATAGTTTGGCCGAGTTGAATTCTCGGATAGTTGATTGATGATTTGGGCCGAGTTAGATTCTCGGGATGGTGTATTTACAGGGGAGATGCTGTCGAAATTTCGGCATATTATAAATGAATTCATTTAAAGGATTAAGACAAGTATATGGTGATGAATCTAATGATTGCGTCAATCTTCTTGAATGTAGACTAGCGATAACGAGCTTGGACAATTAAGCGTAGCGAATAGGACGTGGAACAGGTATGTTAAGGCTCGTCCCTTTCCTTCAAAGGCATGATCCCGATGTTATGATTTCATAATTGTTTCCATATTCTCCTTGTTTTCAATAGATAGATGTTTATGATTTGAAGACATGATTCTTTTCCGATAACCCATCAATGTTTTCCAAAAATGTTCGTATTTTTTCCAAAACAAAGGTCTATGGTATTGTAAGCTTTTATGACAAAAACGATGGATATGTTTTACATCGATATTGATGATGTCGAGGATGAGAATATTTTTATGATAACTATGATAAGAATGATTTCATGTTTAAAGGTACTTGGTACGATTACTGCTTGATTTTTCCAAAAATAGCTTCTGAAACGTTCGTAAAAGGTTCTATACTTCAAACGCTCATAACTTTGTTATACTAAGTCAGATTGACCCGAAACTCGTTTCTGAGTCTTCAGGTGTCGGTTTATGTACGCTGTTATTCGTTGCCAGTCTCATCTTATAATAATTGTTCCTTCAAGGTGAGACAAAAAGCGACCACGGTTATTCCATAATGTAATTGGAGGTTACCGACCTTACGTTACTCCGATAGATACATGACTTTCTTTAGGCTCTCCTGCATGCTGTTTATATGATATATGTAGATGTATATGTATATGGGGAAGATGGGGGAAAAGGGAGATATGTTGCGCTATAGACGCATTGCCACCTGGTCAGTTGGCGTAACTTTCATCCCGGACGCGGGATGCCCGGATGCGGGATATATGTGGGGGAGCCGACGTTGTTCGGCGCTATGACATGTTCTATTTTCTATGTATATGAAAAAGAAATGTTTTCATAGGAGAGCTAAGCATGCATGGCATCCGCCCTAAGAGGCACTCAGATGTACAGGTTACCCTTCTACATCATGATATGCTCTATATCTCTATTCCGTTGTTGTTCATAATTACATCTCTTACTATGTTACTATTCATGCCTTACATACTCGGTACATTGCTCGTACTGACCCCCTTTCTTCGGGGGGCTGCGTTTCATGCCGCGCAGGTACACCCAGGTGAGTAGAAGCCATTATAGAAGATGTTACAGCGAAGTTGGCAAGCTCCATTTGGCCCTGGAGTGTTGCCGAGTCAGAGTACTATGCTATGATGTCTTGGTTGAAGTTAGAGACTTTGCAGACAGAGTCGTGGGTGTAGTGTGTCGGTAATGCAAACGGCTCCACCAGCCGATGTGTCATCTTATGTTATGTTATAAAGTCCATGTGATTACAGATTCCATTTGATTTGAGTACGAGGGAAAAGAAAGATTCTGAAAGCTTACTATGTATTTCATTCTTATTCGTTTTAAGAGTCCAAAGATATTATGCACGTAATAAGAGTCAGTGGGTTCGCTTGGCTCCGAATATGGGGTCGGGTGCCCATCACACCCTAGTAAAGTCGGGGTGTGACAAAGTGGTATCAGAGCAGGTCGTCCTAGGGGTTGTCTGCAAAGTCGTGTCCAGTAGAGTCCTGTTTATGGGTGTGAAGCCGGCCACATTTATAAACAGTAGGCTGCGGGGCATTTAGGTATTGTTGACCTTCTTCCTATCTTAGATCGTGCGATAGAGCCAAGTCATAGGAAAATGGAATTCCTTATACAAGCCTTACCTACGACGGAAGAAGGTGAGAGGCGATATGGAAAGTCACAGGGGTAAGTATTGATATTTTGTTCTGTTACCTGAAACTGGAGGCCCTGGATGGCTGAGATATGTCGTATACATATATATGCCCTGTAAGGTATTGTCGATATTTGCTGCGTACATATTTGGAATAGTAAAGGATTGCAAAGGAGATTCTGTCGGAATTGTTCCAAAATCAGGTCATTTAGTTAAGTACGTCCAACAGGAAGAAGCGTGGAAAGGAAATACTGTAAATAGGCAATAAGTGAGATGCGTTGTTTCAGAAAGGTTATGGATTTGGTATGACACGAAGAATAATAGCGAGAAAGACGATTAGCAGCCCAGAGGATTAAAATGGATAACGTTCGAGGCTTAGTAGGAGTAAGGTCTGCTAAAGGATTCAGAGAAAGTCGATAATTAGTCTTGCTGTGGATTATTAGGTAAGGATGGTGAGTGGAAGTCCGAACTGGCTGATAATCGGGTATGCGTAAGTAACGGCGACGAAGGTATATTCGTTACCATCAGGAATCTGGGAATCTAGGACGAAAGGCAGTGATACACGAAGGTGAAGGGTAAAATAGTAATTGTAAAGGGAAGGACGTGTTATGGGAATGTCTCGGAATCTATAAGACCTCGACTTGCTCCAGATCATGTAACAAGGTCATGCGAGGAAGCAGACGCGATTACATCAGCATTAAGGCACCGGATTCCATCGAAGTTTCGAGGTTAAGCGTGCTAAGGTGGGAGAAATCTTAGGATGGGTGACCCCCTGGGAAGTGAACTAAAAGTTCTGTAAATCGAGACATAAGAAGCAAATGAGAAGCTAGAGTAACCTAAGGGGAACTAGAGTGTGCGGGATGGCTAGAGACCATAAGAGGACGCGTAGGATGAGGCAGACTAGACTGGTGGAGACAGAAAGTGCATCACAGCTCTGGAAATTTGGATAGGCATGAATAGCGTTTGGAAGTATTTTGTGGGCTAGTTGATAATAAATAAATAAATAAATAAATATATATATATATATATATATATATATATATATATATATATATATGAATGCGTAGGATATCCCACATATGATTGTATCGGTGGACATGTGAGTTCCAACAACCGGTGCTACGGTAAGGAAGGCATTGATCACGCAAGGGTACCGAAGTTCGAGGGACGGCAAAAATAAATGGTACCAGTGTTACGAGGTAAGCTGCTATTATTTTTACTACAGGTTAAGATCAGAAATTCTAGTATAATGATATTTGGAAAAGAAAGAGAGTGAATAGATGGAAAACAAAAAGATCAAAGTGTCGGAAGGAGGTGAAAGGTAAGAAACCTCAGTAAGTGAAGCTCCCGAGAGAAATTACCTGCGAAATACGAGACTATTTGGATAAAAATTCAGAGGTAGGCACGTGAAAAGGATGAAGTATGGTAATATGGAACAAAAGAGGAGTATATGAGGTTCGAGAACCAATTTCAATAAGTGAGGCTAAAGGAATAGTGATTGAGACAAGGAATGTAAGGTAAGAGAAAAGAATGATTAAGCCTTGTGACAATGTTAGAAGATTCCGGCCCTTGAAAGGTATATAAAGGAATAAAGTGTGCAGCTAAATTAATGTAGTTGCCTCGGACATGAAGGGGGACTTTTTTCCGAAAGAATGACTCAAGAATAGAACGGACTTGCGACTTTAAAGTAAAAATTTCACGAACTTCAAAGCCGATGCCACAAATGGAAAGAGGAGAAAAGTGTTCGAGGAGGAAGGAACCTAAGGAAGGTTAAGGAAGAAAGTAGGGAAGGTATACTAATGGGATGGTCCAAGAAAGAGGAGAGCATTTAGGCGTAGGGCAATTGGAAATCTCTAACCATAGGAGTAGAGAGAATACTTTAACGAGGTAATGGTAGGAACCCGAGTACGCACCAAGGAAAGAATAAGGATAATGGATCGACATTGTTGATTTGGAAATTAAGGGTATGGAATGAGAATTCAAGCAAGGTCTGAAAGATTTGATATGGGAGGAAATGGAATGAAATGCAAGGAACGTGCGGGGGAGACCGCCCGGTAATAACATCATAAATATAGTTAAGGGTTCGATGAACGAGGATAAAGAGAGTGTAAACTGTAAGGATTCTATGCTTAGGGAAAAAGTAGTAGGACGCTCAAAAAATATGGACGCCCAGCTGCAACACAAATGCGTAGCTAAGAAGAATTACGAGCAAGTGAGCTAAGCAAGTGAAAGGACGAATAGTAGATGGAAAGGTATGGAAATATGGACAAAGGGATGACATAGACAGAAAGCAAAAGAAAAACTTGGGATAAGAAGTTTCGATATGTTATGCACAGAGCTGGAAGGAGAGATATGGAATGGGCATAAAGAGAAGAACGACTATAAAAGGGACCCTCCCAAAGTATTATGACACCCCATAAGATCAGTTGAACATTCGAGGACGAATGTTCTAAAGGGGGGGAGGATGTTATATCCCGTATTTTGTACGTTCGGATATTTCAAGGTAGTCGTGGTAAGTTAAGGGAATGACCATCTTCCAAAATTATTTTAATGTACAAGTTGGTTATGTATATTATATATGAACATTATTAGTATGGAAATATTGAGAGAGGCTAAGGGCAAAAAGGAAAATTCACAAAATGGCCCATGGTAATATTGAGGAAGGCTAGGGGCAAAATGGTAATTTTACAAAAAAGTTCAAGAAGGTTCATGAAGAATCCCTTGGCCGTGTGATGTGTGTGTGTGTGTGTATGTGTGGGTCCTACTCTTTTATGGCCATGTGATTATATAAATGGATTAAAGCTTACATGGCAAGATTTAATTATTCATCTTTATTTTAAGAAATTTCAAGAAAAAAGGAGAAGGGACATGTGTTCACTTGACATTTGTAGAAACTAATTATATATATATATATATATATATATATATATATATATATATATATATATATATATATATATATATATATATATATGAGAGGTGGCCAATTCATCTATCATTTTAACATAAGAAAACTTGGAAAGAAAGAAGAGAAAAGAGAGGGGGCATTCGGCCAAGGATGGCCGAACTTGGCCATGGAGAAGAGTTGATCAAAAAAATGATTTCCTCCTAGTATTTCAACCAATTTGAAGGTCCTCATCAACATGAAGTGGTTGTTAGAGCAAGCAAAGCATTTGTTTGGGCAACTCATGAACCCTAGCCAAGTTGAGAAGTTGAACGAAAAAGGTAAAGTTTAATCTTCTCCTTCATGTGTTATGGATGATTTGTGAAGTGTTGTAGTGTGTAGAGATGGATGAAACTCATGAATTATGTGTGTAGTGGTGGTGGCCGAATGGGATTGTGTTATGTAGAAAAGATGAATTGATTTTATTTAGTAATTTGATTGTTGTTGTTGTTGTGAATTCCATAGTGAAAATGAAGATTTAATGGTTTGAAATGAAGTGGAAGTCATTTGTGGATTGGTGAAAAAGTTAATGTGATAATTAGTATAGGTTCTTATATTGCATGGATGATATTGTTAATGTGTAGGTTGTAAATATAATTCATGAACTTGGAAGTAAGACATTTGTTTGGAAGATTGTAAGTTGGGTTGTGGTGATTGAATTTGAAAGAAGGAAATAGGTTGTTATTGTTCTTGTTGAATTTGGAAGGTGTCGGGTGAAGAGTATGTTGATTGAGTCATTTTGAATGTTATGTGAATTGAGTTGAATATGAATGAAATGTCGTTAAATTGTGTAACAAAGGTTGTTAATGTTAGAATGCGCCTTGAATTGATTGTTGATGTTGTTGGTATGATTGATGGTATTGTTGTTGATAGTTTGGCCGAGTTGAATTCTCGGATTGTTGATTAATGATTTGAGCCGAGTTAATTCTCGGGGATGGTGTATTTACAGGAGAGATGCTGCCGAAATTTCAGCAGATTATAAATGAATTCATTTAAAGGATTAAGACAAGAATATGGTGATGAATCTAATGATTGCGTCAATCTTCTTGAATGTAGACTAGCGATAACGAGCTTGGAAAATTAAGCGTAGCGAATAGGACGTGGAACAGGTATGTTAAGGCTCGTCCCTTTCCTTCAAGGGCATGATCCCGATGTTATGATTTCATAATTGTTTTCATATTCTCCTTGTTTTCAAAAGATAGATGTTTATGATTTCAAGACATGATTCTTTTCCGATAACCTGTCAGTGTTTTCCAAAAATGTTCGTATTTTTTCCAAAACAAAGGTCTATGGTATTGTAAGCTTTTATGACAAAAACGATGGATATGTTTTACATCGATATTGATGATGTCGAGGATGAGAATATTTTTATGATAACTATGATAAGAATGATTTCATGTTTAAAGGTACTTGGTACGATTACTGCTTGATTTTTCCAAAAATAGCTTCTGAAACGTTCGTAAAAGGTTCTATACTTCAAACGCTCATAACTTTGTTATACTAAGTCAGATTGACCCGAAACTCGTTTCTGAGTCTTCAGGTGTTGGTTTATGTACGCTGTTATTCGTTGCCAGTCTCATCTTATAATAATTGTTCCTTCAAGGTGAGACAAAGCGACCACGGTTATTCCATAATGTAATCGGAAGTTACCGACCTTACGTCACTCCGATAGATACATGACTTTCTTTGGGCTCTCCTGCATGCTGCTTATATGATATATTTAGATGTATATGTATATAGGGAAGATGGGGGAAAAGGGAGATATGTTGCGCTATAGACGCATTCCCACCTGGTCAGTTGGCGTAACTTTCATCCCGGACGCGGGATGCCCGGACGCGGGATGTATGTGGGGGAGCCGACGTTGTTCGGCGCTATGACATGTTCTATTTTCTATGTAGATGAAAAAGAAATGTTTTCAAAGGAAAGCTAAGCATGCATGACATCCGCCCTAAGAGGCACTCAGATGTACAGGTTACCCTTCTACCTCATGATATTCTCTATATCTTTATTTTGTTGTTGTTCATAATTACATCTTTTACTATATTACTATTCATGCCTTACATACTCGGTACATTGCTCGTACTGACCCCCTTTCTTCGGGGGGCTGCATTTCATGCCGCGCAGGTACACCCAGGTGAGTAGAAGCCATTATAGAAGATGTTACAGCGAAGTTGGCAAGCTCCATTTGCCCCTGGAGTGTTGCCGAGTCAGAGTACTATGATATGATGTCTTGGTTGAAGTTAGAGACTTTGCAGATAGAGTCGTGGGTGTAGAGTGTCGGTAATGTAAACGGCTCCACCAGCCGATGTGTCATCTAATGTTATGTTATAAAGTCCATGTGATTATAGATTCCATTTGATTTGAGTACGAGGGAAAAGAAAGATTCTGAAAGCTTACTATGTATTTCATTCTTATTCGATTTAAGAGTCCAAAGATATTATGCACGTAATAAGAGTCAGCGGGTTCGCTCGGCTCCGAATATGGGGTCGGGTGCCCATCACACCCTAGTAAAGTCGGGGTGTGACAGATTGTTTAATTCATTTTTGCACCTGTTAGTATAAATCAGACTTGAATAGGTGTGCTCATTGGCTTTGTCAGTCAGTCTATGTCAGGTTTTGTCACATATTTGCTTAGTTTAGTTATTCAGTCAAGTAAATGTTTGTTCATTCTGTTTGCATCTTGTTTAAGTGTCTTAGTTTAAGTGTCTATCTATGAAGTTTTGAGTGTTTATCTATTAAGCTACACCACGTCTAGACTATTGAAGTTGTTTGTCTATGTAGTTAAGAATCTTCAAGTTTAGAGTAGTGGTACCACGTTTTGAATCTCGTTTATGAGGCTGCGTTAAATAAACATGATTGATATGCATATGTTTACTCTTGCTTAAATAGTCAGATAAAACGTCATTGCGTAGATGTTCAAGTGTGATTATGTTATGAATAGGATCATATGTTGATGTTGGTTGCTAGTTTTTTATTGTCTCAGTTAGCTTGAATCATGATAGTTTGGATAGGGTAATCCGTGCAACTTGATTAGCAGCTCTTTGTTGACTTAGCTAATATGTGTATTTTGATAGTCTTCACTTTCCAGTTCTGCCAAATATTGTGTGTAAAAACATGATTATTATGAACATGAGGGATAAAATGAGGGATGTTTGCTTGCTTAAGAATGATTAGCAATTTTCTCGTTTGTTTAATATTAGTAGTTGCAACTCTGATAGTTAGTGTGTTTCAATTATATGTTTACTTTCCCCAAACCAGTACAAAAGTATTTAAACTCAGTCCATGAATTTCCTAGCCGAAGTTGTGAAGTTGATCTGTGAAAGATTTTTGCTGAAAGGTTCTTTTCTCTTTGTCGCTTAAAATTCTAAGTAATTTGGTTAAAGTTCATGGGAAATCTAATCCTGACCATGAGCAGATTTATTTATTTGTTGAGGTATGTCTGAAGTTGTGCATGTGCATCTCTGGAGACTAAGAGACTAAGTTATGTTTTGTCATCTCTCAAATCTTAACATGTTTTCTTTGAGTGAACTTGTGTCTAACATTCTGTCTTAATGGTTAAATTCCTGAACTTTTCTTTCTTGGTAAAATAAAAGCTCCTTGTCCTTGTGATATAAATTTAAACTCCATATGCGTCAAAATTAAACCATGCAGGCTAATCTGTTTACTTTATCCCTCTTTAAAAAGCATATTTTAACCTTGTTTATGAAAGACACATCTTCTCAAATATAAAGGTCTTCAATTTGGTCTGATCGTCATGAGTTGTGCCTTAAAAATGTGGTATATCTTCCTAAGGTAAGCCAGTAGTGACTTCTTTAGCAACTCACAGTGCTCTGAGATATTTGTTGCATTTCATGATAAAGGAGTTCTTATAAATAGCTAAGTTTTGAGAAGGCTAATGCCTGAAGCTGACTGGTTTGTGTGCGTTGAGATTGTGATACTGATATTGAATCATTGTATTGTTATATCCCGTATTTTCGGACTAGAAAATTGAACCGTCCAACATGAGAAAATTTACCCGAGCCTAGAGAATTTGGTCATATTCAAGCATTCAAATCAAGAGATCGGTGTATAAAAAGATGAGGTCCCGAAATTATTTAAGATGGAAAAGTTTGACAACGATGATTGGAAATAATCTTTTGTGTATGAAAAATGAGGCTATGGATTACTGCTATATCACATGATTATAATAATGAGTATATGAAGTAAGTTAAAAGTGATTAATATTTAAGTGAATTGGGAGCAAAAACTTAATTACCAATTGTAGTAGGAGACAACGGGATGTAATTAAGAAATAAAGTGGATAAGTATAAGGAATATTATGTCCACAAGGCGTCTTGGTAAATATAAAAAGATATGACTATGGCCATGTATGGGATCCATTAAGTGGGCTGTAAGATCAGATTTTGTCCCACCAAAAAGACAACAAAATTTTTAAATCTTTCCATCAGTAGAATATAAAAGTTGGATTAATTAAACCCCCCAAAGATAAGTTTCTTGTTGGCTACGTGTTGTTTTATTTTCATATGAATCAGCACTTTGTCTTAATGGGTATTACTACAGGTGGTGTTGTATATTTATACCATATATTTCATTATTGTTAGCCAAAAAACGACACCATATTTTCACTTGCTAAGCATTCACCTTGGATGAAGCTAAGAACGACCATGAATAAATATTTTTGAGCTCTTGGCCAGTTTGCTTTTGGGAGGCAATTCAAGTAAAATTTTGACAAGAATTTGAAGAACATCCCTAGATGCGCAAGTTAAGGTATGTTTCCTGTAAGAACTTATGGTACGACGATTGTAAGTCGTAAAACCAATTGTTGGAGTTGTTGTGTTGCGTCTTTGATCTGTTCTTATCATGGTGAAGTTCTGATTTTGTTGATGTAGTTGTGTATACATGTAGTTCCTGGTTTTTTTTGTTATTGTTGTTATTCTGAAGTTGAGGAATTTAAAAGAAACAGGGGAAATGCTGTCCGTTTCATTTTTCGAACCGAATCATCATTGATGTACACGATATACGAAAGCCCCCTAAAGTTGTGTACGTATTCCTATGGTTATAGGTTTGGCATAATAATTATGGAAAGTTCGTGATTAAGTTGAGTTCCTACGACGACGTAAGGTATGTAAAGCTATCCCTTCTTTCCTTTGGCATGATCTATGCGAGACAAATGGACGACGAATGTATAAACTCCAAAGAAGCTCCTATTCTTAGAGACACTAGGATGGCTAATGTTTTTGATTTTCAGAAGCTATTTCATTATGTCTTGATACGTGTCTATGATTCCTGAAGTTCTATTTGATATAATCCATAGTGATATTCGAGAGGCACTTGACATGATTGTTGTCTTTGATTCTCAAGTGTGTGTTCATTCTAATTATTCTATTGAGTCTCAGATGATGATTTAGTTTGCATATGGTTGTTCATTATTCTGCTCGTGCATGCCGTTAATATATCTTTCACCAAGTCTCAGGCCGGGTATGTTTTCGTGCACAGTTTCACTGCATTGTTCACTGAGCCCCTCACTAGAGGACCGGGTACATATATATATATATATATATATATATATATATATATGATGATATGATTATGGCACCGAGTCCCATGATGGGTCGGGTATGGTATATGATGACTTTATTCACCGAGTCCCATAATGGGCCGGGTATGGTATATGATATGGATATGCATGATTCTTATTTCATAAGGCACAGGTGCATTGGTATCTTTGATTATCATTGTTATATCCCGTATTTTTGCACGTTGGATTATTCGTAAGCTAATCGACATAAGTTTAAGGACAAGATTATTTTTGAGATATGAGATAAGGACTTTTAATCCCGATTTTAATAAGTGCACGATTTGCTTGTAAATTATAATTAGTGTGGAAATATTAGTGGAGATTAGGGATTAACTAACCATGATTAGATTATTAAGTGGGGATTTATAATTAATTAAGCAAAATATTTTTGGACCATTGTTAATGTGATCAGCAGCAACACGGGATAGAGACACATAAGGACGCATACATGCAATGAAAGTAATTTTTTTGTTTCGCTGGAGACTTTGAGTGTGCAAGCTGGCACACCTATATTCAACACCAAATGACAATCCTTATATTTCGTACATGTGTATTACTTGGTCATAAAAGGGAATTATGAGATCAACTTTTGTCATTTAGTAGAAACCCACTTTACGTTAACCTTTATTAAAGAAACCAAAGGCTATTTCATGTGTCAAAGTCCTCATGTTTTTTAGACACAAACAAAACAAAGGGCTAGGTGATAGTAGTTGAGAGGGATCATGTTACATCCCGTATTTTCATATATTGGAAAGCGTGCGAGTTAAATGATATTAGTAATGAAAACGAGGTTATCCTTCCAATCTTATGGGTGGTTGTAGTGATGGCACATATGTGTTATGAAGTTAAACAAATCTAAGAAAATAAGTTTTGTCGAGGTTCGAAATTTATTTGACGAAATATGGTCCAAGCTATAATATCCCGTATTGTTGGACTAGAAAAATTTAATCGTCCAATATGAGCAAAATTACCCGAGCCCGGAGAATTCGATGATATTCAAGGATGAAAATCGAGAGCTCGGTGTACAAAGAGTTTGAGGTCCCGAAATAATTTAGGACTTAACAAGTGTGACCAGGGTGACTGAGAATAATATTTTATGTGTACCAAAAGGGACTATGGACTAGTGCTATGTCACATAATCATGGCAATGAGTATATGAAGTGTATTAAAAATAATAATTATTAAAGTGAATTGAGATCAAGAAATTAATTAAGATCATTGAATAAATATTACGGGGGCATAATTATCGTGGGAAAGTGTAAAGATTGATGAGTCCATACGGGCCATGACAAAAAACAAATATAAAGCAATGCATGGCTGTCCTATATACTATTTGGTGGGTGGACACGTTGGGACAATTATGCTTAGTAAGCAAGAATGAGGGGGGCAGGACCCCACGACTCCATGGAAAAAGGTGGCATTAAAATATGCAGATGGGAGTGATGAGTCATGCACATTAAAGTGCATATTGACACGTACAAAAGAAAGGATGCTGAATCCCTTTCTCCTTTTAGGCATTCAAACTTAAATCTTTCCCATTTTGCTATAACAACAAACGTACAACACCATTATTTTGACCGTTCTCTTTAGCTAATTATTTTGTTGTTTCATTATGCAAGGAAGCAACAACGTGACTTCCATTTATATGGAAACAACGCAGTTTTGAATTGATATAGTACCAACGTGACTTGGTATTTTACGGAAGAAAAATGTAATTTTTTTCTCAAGAATAATATTCGGGTTTTGCTCACCACTCCGATCTTGTTGTTCCGTCTTATCGTGTTGTTGAATCCGGGCTTTCTTCGTAGTGAAGTAAGGTGGAAGAAGATTATTTCTTGGAATATAAGGTAAAAATTCTCCTCTACTAGATATATTTAAATTCATCCAAGTCATAGTTAAATTGAGAGACGGAAACTACGAAATTAATTAAGGGAAATCGGATAAATTGTTATTGTTATCATGTGGACTGTTTGGTGGTTGTCATAAATTGTTTGGTGTGCTGGAATATCGTGGGATTGTCTGTAGTTGTTGTTGTTGTGTTTGTTGTTATACTATGTATATACGAAAATAAAGAAGTGTATACAAGTATCGGTATAGGAATGTATATTGGGCTGTTTTGGAGGTGATTTAAGAATGGATTTGATTCCATTTGGATATGTATTTATTGATATTGTTTTTGGTATGGTGATTGATATTTTAGCTAAGTTGGAATCACGGGGATTATTGTATTTTTAGGGAAGATGCTGCCCGAATATCGTTAGATTTCTAAGTAATTAAGGATTGGTTTGAAAGAGTATCCTAATTTGATTATTGGCATATTTGGTATTGTTTGTAGATTGGCGAAGCCCGAGACCTAAGTTATGGTTAACTTGAGAAGCGAAAAGGTATGTTAAGCTAACCCTTATTTCTTTTTGGTATGATCCATATGAAACAAACAGACGACAAATGTATAACTCCAAAGAAGTCCCTATTCTTAGAGCCACTAGGATGGCTAATGTTCTTGATTTCCAGAAACTATTTCATTATGTCTTGATACGTGTCTATGATTCCAGAAGTTCTATTTTGATATAATCCATAGTGACATTCGAAGGGTACTTGATATGACTGTTGTCTTGATTATCAAATGATGGTTCATTTTGATTATTCTATCGAGTCTCTGATGTGACTTAGTTTGCATATGGTTGCTCACTACTCTGCTCGTGCATGTCTCAATATATCTTTCACCGAGTCCCGAGCTGGGTATGTTTTCGTGTACAATTTCACTGCATTGTTCACCGAGTCCCTCACTAGAGGGACGGGTACGGTATATATATATATATATATATATATATATATATATATATATATATATATATATATATATATATATATATATATATATATATATAGATAGATAGATAGATGATATGATGATGTGATTATGGCGCCAAGGATGGTATGTGATGACTTTATTCACCGAGTCCCATAATGGGCCGGGTATGATATATGACATTGATATGCATGATTTACACTTCATAAGGCAAATGTATTGGTATTTTGAATGCCATACTTTTCTCCTGTGATCTCTATTTCAGTCATGATCCTCTTTATTGTATTTCATGCTTTATATACTCAGTACATATCTCGTACTGACCCCCTTTCTTCGGGGGGCTGCGTTTCATGCCTGCAGGTACAGATACTCGATTTGGTGATCCTCCAGCTTAGGATTTCTACTCAGCTGTCTTGGAGAGCTCCATTGTTTCGGAGCCTAGACTTTTGGTACAGATCTTTTGATGTATATATATATATATATATATATATATATATATATATATATATATATATGTTTATCCAGAGGTAAGACGGGGCCCTGTCCCGTCATATTTCACTATCGATACTCTTAGAGGTCTGTAGACACATATGTGGGTTGTGTATAAGTTTTGTTCAGCTGTGTTTATACGATGTGCTATGGATATGTTCGTCTGTTATGACAGCCTTGTCGGCTTGCGTATGGCATTGATATGTAGTGGCAGCCTTATCGGCTTGCGTATCATATTGACATGTGGTGGCAGCCTTGTATATATATATATATATATATATGATGACGTTATGATTTGGAGTTCTTTTGTAAGTTTCCATATTCTTCTTAGATTCAGTTTGACTATATCTAACAGGTATGTATACGAGTGTCCAACTCGGGCACTAGTCATGGCCCACGGGGCTGGGTCGTGACAATCATACTTGCCTCCTGTAATCTTTTATTCAGTTATGATTTTCTTTATTGTATTTCATGCTTTATATACTCAGTACATATTTCGTACTGACCCCCTTTCTTCGGGGGGGGGGGGGGGGGCTGCGTTTCATGCCCGCAGGTATAGACACTCAGTTTGGCGATCCTCTAGCCCAGGACTTCTGCTCAGTTGTTTGGAGAGCTCCATTGTTTCGGAGCCTAGATTATTTTGGTACAGATCTTTTGATGTAGACTTATGCATATCCAAGGGTAAGGCGGGGCCCTGTCCCGTCCTATTTTACCTTGTTACTCTTAGAGGTCTGTAGACATGTGTGGGTTGTACATAGGTTTTAGTCAGCTGTGTCAATATGGTTTGTTTTGGATATTCCCGTATATAGTGGCAGCCTTGTCGGCTTGCGTATTGTGTTATGCTTTGATCAGCTGTGACTCCTCAGGAGACAGGTTTATGATGATATATGGCATTGTGAATCTTTAGTTGCTTTGACAAGTTTCCATTCCGTCCTTAGTTTCAGTTTGACTATATCTAACAGGTTCGTGTACGAGTGTTCAGGTTGGGCACTAGTCATGCCCCATGGGGTTGGGTCGTGACATGTATGCCTAAAATAAGATTCAATTTGTTTTAAATCTGGACCTAATTTGATTTGAGCATAATAGTAATGTTTCTATGGAAAAAACATATTGAATTAGAAAGGCCTCCTTTTCTCTTTTGTTCCTAGAATAAATCTTCTTAGTTTCCTTTTAATAGTTGTTCGTTTAACATAAGTTCCAAAATTATTTCTTATCCCTAATGATTTTGGCTATATTTTGAACCTGTTCAGATATTCTCAAAATCTGAAATTTACCCCTTTGTCATCCTGACTTATTTCCAAAATGAGTTTAAGTTAGGATAATCCTTCAATGTGATATACTTGATATTCTACTTAATGTTATCTTGTTTAAGATTTGCCATTCTCGATACTCATTCTTTACTCTCTTTCTTTCCTGGTATGGTCTGAGGCCAATGGAGTAAAGCACCAAGAATATATGGCATCTGGATGTCACAAGCTATGACACTCCTTGAGCAGTGATAACAGTTGTGGCTGGCCACAGTAGTTCAGTTCCCATTTGTTATTTTTTATTGACTGATGTTATGTTACAAGAGTGGCTGTTGCTTGGTTTGTTGCTGTTACTTTTGAAGTCCCTGATGCCATGTATTTGATCTGTAATTGCCACGCATAAAAGGATAAGTTTTTGCTATATGTTGAGCTGAGTTTTCTGCTACATTTTGTTCTATGTTGATTTTCGTGGCCAAACGCCTACTGACAGCTGAAGCATCTCTATGTACTTTATTTTCTTCTTATCAATACGCACGGTAAACTTTTCCCTTTCCATTCCATAGTTGTCTCATGGTACTCATGTTCCTCCATTGAAGTAAGAAAAAAAGAATTGTGGTAAGTCTTTTCAAATTTGATGTCTCTTATTTTATTCCTATCTCTGGTTCTATTATTAATTTTTTTTTGGTGTTTGTTTTCATTATCTGGGTCACGTTCGTTTATTGTCTTGAATATTCAAGATGGACATGGGTCGATGTGTTAGTTTTAACATTCAGTATTTTCGATACCCGTGCAAGATAGAGAAGGAGGGGGTGTTTGATTGTCAAATACTTCGTCCAATATAATTCATCTTTAATTAACAAAGTTCCCAAATAAAGTATTGTTCCCTCCAAATTGGAAATCTAAATCTTTTTCACTTTTAACTTCAGTTTTTTTCTATTAACTCTACCTCAATACATTTTTGTGTTAATCTTGACTTGTTATACTTACCTGAACTTATAGTTGATGCAAGATAAGAAGATACTGATGCTAAGATTAGTAGGATATAGGACCATATATGGATAACTTTAGAGCTGCAAAATTTCTTTTGGTATTAGAAATAATTTACCCTTTTTCATAAACCTCGAAACTTCATTATTGGCCTTACACGTTGTCCCTGAGCTCTCTTTAATGCTGCGTGCTGAGGAGCCTTGCGCAATTGAATATCTGTCTTCATAGCTTTAATATATTCTAAAATCTATATATGAAGAAGCATGTTGACTATTGAACATGATGTAACTTCGTTTTGGCTTTGTAGGACTAGATGTGTTCCTTGTACCATATAGAGCAAAAAGACTTTGCACACGAGCGCTTAGCACTGTAAACGTAAGAATCTGTCTCATTCTGATGCTTAAGAATATATGGTTTTTCCACTGGGAGCAACAACTAAATAAACTTTTAAGAGAAAAATAAGCGAGCAAACAAACAATACAATGAAAAGAAGTAGGTCAATTTTAAGATTTCTCCATATTTTGGTTGTCACCTTTTATGTATTTTGGTTTATTGTCTCATCAATGTACTCGCTTTTGTTATTTTAATGAAACTTAGCCTTTTATTTTCAAACTCAAGTGTCTCAATTAAATGGCTTGGATCACTCTATCATAATCTCGAATATCTGGCGTTAAGCCTACCTCTGGCATAAAGAGGTCCCTGCATATTAGGACGTGTTATTAATGTTTGTGTTATAAACTTTGTAAGTCGTTTGCTTACTTACTTGCTAAGTGATTTACTTGAATTTATTTGTAATATGCTCGCTCTTGAATTTATTTGCGATTACTTGATGCTAAGAGAATTACTTGAATTTATTTGCAATATGCTCTTACTTGAATTTATTTGTGATATGATGTTACTCGATATTTACTAACGTCTTCTTCGTTTCTCTTGACAAAAAGGAGAGAAAATTGAATCCATATTTGGTTATCTCTTTATTTGAAATTACCTTTTAATTATTTTTTATGCATCACCTTCACGATTTTTAAAATGATAGTAATCAAATTATTCCGCGATCAGCGCACTTTAGCGACTCTAGAGCACCTTTAAGATGGTTCTCATTCCTAGCATGATTCCCGTTTTCTTATAAAGTAGGACATTTCACTCGAAAAGTTCTAATCGTCGGAGAAAATTTCCTAATTTCCACATCCATGAACTAGCCTTGAAAAATTCATTTCGCCAACACTTGAAGTTAATTCTTATCATTCCAACTTTGTTTTAATAGGCATTCTCTTATAATTGTTTTTCCCATCATTATTTGCTTAGTTAATCTAATCTATTAGTGTCAAATAATTTGTCTCGCATCAAACTTCAAATTAAAGAGTTTTTTCCGTGTCCTTCCTTTAAAGGTATGATCTTCTATCTCAAACGACAAAACATTTGGCCTGTTAGTTCCACGCCTAGTTGAATCCATTTAGCGCTCGATCTACATCAAAGAACTTTTACTTACTCTCAAATCCTTCCATTTTTCACCATTTATCGCTTCTTAAATTGGTAGATGTCCAAATTTGTTTGCGCAATCTATCAAATAGCACTTGTTGAAATTTATTCGACAGTTTCCATCAAGTTGTTCAAGAATGACTTTTTCAAGTACCTTACTTCTGCGGAGTCGTCATTCTTATTTTGGGTCGCCGAGATTTATCTTCACGCACCCATTAATTTCAAGTTTTGGCGTGCAAGTCGAGGGACGATCTCATAGGTCTCTCGTCCTTGACATTTTCAACCCGCCAATGCTAAAATAATTTTAGAGCCGTTCGCAACTCTTGGGTATATTAAGTTCAACTCTCATGCGCTCGATCAATCGTAATTTTTTCTATCTTAATCCCAAGTTTGTCTATCGTATATCCGAACAAGCACCAAAATGTGTCTAAAGCCACAACCTGTCTTCAGCCTCTTTTAAAAATAACCTTTATAAGACTCGATCCATCGGTTTCTTCTTAGGAAAATTTTGAATGCTCCACTCTTATCCTTTACAACTTTTCTCACGTTAATCATACCGACCTTACGCTTACCAAATATTTCATTTTCCTTTAAAAAGGTTGACTTATATAGGCGGCCTATATAAGGCTTGGTCTTTATTATAAAATTTTAATATTTCCCAAACGAAGGAGCATGAAACTGGGGCAAATTTTGGCATGCAATCAAGAAATCTTCATCGTAACATCATTCCTAAATATTGGGGAAAACAATTTGGAATATGCGGGAGTTAGCAAAGGATAAAAATCAAGTTAGAGCCAAGCTTTAGTGTTCGAATAAGTCAGTTTTTTTTTTTTTTTTTGCTTTCCTTTCGTTAATTCTCAAGCGTTAGAGCCTACTAGCCAATAAGTCATTCTCCTCCACTCATGCTATGGCTTAGGTCATCTATTCTTGCTTAATCAAATCACGAACTAATTTATCACATATTTTATTATTTTGTGCTTTTAATTCCTATGCATATTCTCACGCACTAACACTTTATTTTCTGTTTGTTTAGTTTTAATGCTTTAGAGGTTGCCTAGCATTGAACATTGTGTTGGCTGCGAATCTGCGTTAAGGACAAGATTCAATGGCAAAGAGATTTGAATCATTCAACATCGGTATGGGATTGGTGCAAGCGCAAAATGATGATAGCGAGAAGAATGTGGTACAAAGAAACGTGTTGGTCAATCTGAAAAATACTTTCAGCCTTCTTCCTAACACAACTTCAGCTTCCAGCTCAACCCAAAACATTTCCTTCACTATTTCTCCTCACCCAGCTCCTACCTATAAAATTTCTCCACAAATTCCGCCAAGATACTTTATTAAACCAAAAGCTTTGCAAGTCACATTGATGCCCAATATCTAACCGCCTGCACTCGCATCACCCTTCACAAAAAGCCAACAAAATCAACTAGCGGTATGCCCATACAAGAGATCGAGAAATGAAACAAATGCAATTAATTGGGATGACTCGGATAGAGAGCTCCACAATTTAAGGAGAATTGTTGAAGAAGAGATGTGTGCAAGAAATATCCAAAGTTTAATATATGAAATCTTGTGCATGCTTCTAAATGTTGAGTTGTCGCCAGGATTCAAAGTGCCAAAATTCAACACCTTCAATGGCAGAGGAAATCTTGTTACGCACTTGAAGGACTATTGTAGTAGATTAATGGGAATTGGACAAAATGAAGCCATACGAATGAAATTGTTCATTCAGAGCCTATCAGGGTTAGCATTAAATTGGTACGCAGAACAAGACTTTCGCAAATCGTACACATGGGAGGACATGGCCCGTGACTTTGTAGAACAATTCAAGTTTAACATCGGGGTTAGTCCAAATCTTCATGATATACGTGAGATAAAAAGAATGCCACATGAGTCTTTTCAGGAATATGCCATCCGATGGAGATTGGAAGCTTCAAAAATATGCCCTCCATTGCCCGAGAATGAGTTGATTTCGACTTTCATCCAAATGCAAAAGGGCATATATTATCAAAAGTTGTTATGCGCGCAGTTACGTGATTTTTTTGATCTAATTCAAGCTGGAAAGCAAGTAGAAGCGGGCATTCGAGCAGGAAGAATTGTTGACACTTCATCAATACAAGCAACTTTTCAAACTAAGACATTCAACAACTTGCAAAGCAAAAAGAGAGAAACCGACTCAACTGTTAGGTCTACATATCAGCTGCAATCACAACAGAACCATCAAGTTTCGCGTGATCATATATCTCTTCACCAAAGAGGCTTTCAATATCAACCCGATCAAGCACAGTCTAGCTTACGACAGTCAGAGCGCGTAAAATTCCGCACTTTTACTCCTCTTGAAGAGTCATTAACCAGCATATTTAGGAGAATGAAAGCCAAGGGACTCCTGAAGCCAAAGAAAGGATGGATCCCTAAAAGCCTACCGCCAGATTTTGATTGGTCCAAGAGTTGTGCTTACCACTCTAATATTCCAGGTCATGACACAGAAAATTGCCCAGCACTTAAGCATAAGATCCAGAACATGATTGAAAAGGATAAGATAAGCGTGCAACAAAATAAATTGTGCGACAATGATGGCCCTCCAGTTGCAAATGCAATTAGTGTTACCGGTGATCCATCAAAATTGGCACCGAGACATTTGAAAAGGAAGCGTGAAATTAAGTAGAATGATTGAAAGGAACCACCGTAACTGGTATTCTCCACTTTCTTTCTTGTAATTTTGCTAAAGCTTTGTATGAACTACTTTTAACCTGATTCCTTCGGCATAAGTAGGCAGTCCATTCTTGGACACGGTCTTAATATAATGAAAAATTCTATTGTCCCCATAAACAAAACTGGGGCAGAGTTGCAAATGGCCTATCAGTATTCGACAAAAGTAGAGATCGAAATCCCGAGCAACATATTAGCGTCACCAGATTGTTGCAATGCCATCACCACGAGAAATGCAGATTCAATGCCAAAGCTTCAATGTTCAATGCAAGGCAACCACTTTATTTTATACTAACAAATTTTCTTTGAGTAATGCAGGGTCATATATCTCATATCATCCGAAAGCTCAATATCAAGTCGGCAATTGCAAGATTCAGATAAAGCAAAGGGCAAAGCCAACTTAATACTGATTAAATTTCACAACTCATAATTTTCTTTTAGTGCAGGATTTTTTTTTTTTAAGTTGGGAGATCTCCAATTTATTGGCATTGCACCATGAAATATTTGCGACTATCAAACTAGCCAATGCACAAGCTCTCCTCATTGCACCATGGATATTCGCTACTACAAATCAAGCATCGCATCAAGCTCTTCGCTCCGCACCAATTTTTTAGTAATCATAAATCAAGCACCGCATTTAGGCTAGTCCGCCTTTAGTTGGACATATTAAGCTCGTCCGCCTTTAGTTGGATATATTAGGCTTGTCCGCCTTTAATAGGACATATTAGGGTCGTCCGCCTTTAGATGGATATATTAGGCTCGTCCGCCTTTAATTGGACATATTAGGCTCGTTCGCCTTTAATTGAACATTTTAGGCTCGACCGCCTTTAATTGGACAGTGTAGGATCGTCTGCCTTTAATTGATTATTTGGGTTTGTCCACCTTAAAATAGGACTTGATTATTTGGGTTTGTCCACCTTAAAATAGGACTTGATTATTTAGGTTTGTCCACCTTATAATAGGATTTCATTATTTATTTAGGTTTGTCCACCTTATAATAGGACTTAATTATTTTATCTGGTTTGTCCACCTTAAAATTGGATGCAATGTTATTAGGTTTGTCCGCCTTACAATAGGACTTAATCATTTTATTTTGGTTCCTCCGCCGTATAATAGGACTTGATTAATTTATTTGGGCATGTCCGCCTTAAAATTGGACATATTAAGTTTTACGAAAGCGCATTGAAGTTGCACTTGCACCTGCACTACTTTTACCTCGAATAATTTTTGTACTAATCTCGTACTAGCACTACTCTTATCTCAAATATTTTGTACTAATCTCGCACTAATACTACTTTTATCTCAAATATTTTGTGCTGATCTCGCACTTGCACAACTTTTATCTCAAATATTTTGTACTAATCTCGCATTTGCACAACTTTTATCTCAAATATTTTGTACGAATTTGCACACGCACTATTACTTTCAAATGCCCTACAAACGCACTGCATAAATGCTTTCAAACGCACTGCACATGTTTGCATTATTACTTTCAAATGCCCTGCAAACGCACTGCATAAATGATTTCAAACACACTGCACATGTTTGCATTATTACTTTCAAATGCCCTGCAAACGCACTGCATGAATGCTTTCGAACACACCGCACATAAATCGCACTATTGTTTTTAAATGCACTGCACACGCATAGCACTATGGCTTTCAGATGCTATACGTGAATACTTTCAAATACACCGCACATGCATTGCATCGCTGCCTTCAAATGCTTTGCATAAATGCTTTCAAGTACACCGCTCGCATATTGCAATACTGCTTCCAAATGCACCACACACGCATTGCACCATATGCCTTCAAATGCTCTGCATAAATGCTTTCAAGTAACATCGCACGCATATTGCAATACAGCTTTCAAATGCACCGCACATACATTGCATGGCTGCCTTCAAAATGCTTTGCACCGAACACGCATCGCACAAATGGTTTCATCCGCTTCGCATAAATGCTTGCAAACGCACATGCACCGCACAAATGCTTTAAAATTCACTGCATAAATGCTTTACGACATGAATCATGTTGGCTTAAAAACCTCATTTTCATCAACCATTAGGTTTTAAAGAAAACCTCATTATGCCGGCTTAGAAAGCCTCATTTCTCATAAATCATTCGGCTTAAATAGCCCATATTCATATCCGGTTTGAGGCCTCATTTTCATTAATCATCGCCAAAGGCATCATTCTCATGAATCATCGGCCTAGAACCTCATTTGCATTAGCCTCAGCTAAGGATATCATTTTATTAAATCGTTGCAGCTTCTTTATGGGTTTATTTTACATCACTTGACTTCCGATATTTATTTTTACTGACTATTTTATCTAGTTTAAGTTTCGCAGGAGCTTTAGCGCAACGTGGCACTATTTCTTCGGTAGCGAACTGGGGCAATTTGTTGGGAAGGATAATCAGACTTCCCGACAAGGGTCAAGAATATACCTCGAACACTCGTCTCCAATCCCAGAATTCTCGATTTCTATCATAATACCCAGTGTCATCATAATTCGACACTGGGAAAATATTTTGCAAAGATTCGCACCAATCGGGATTTGTTATTCATAGGTGTCGTAGTTATCCTAGAACTACACACGGCCTGATTCTTGTGCAGCCCGAGATATGTAGGCAACTCGGAGACCGGAGTACGACCATAATCCTCTCAAATTTTCTTTACCCTTAGTCCTCCAAAATCCTTTAGTCGGGACAAAATAGGCTACTGAGTCAAGGCCTTTGCCCGAAAATTCTTTCATCATTACCGGTCAAAGAACCCCGACATTGTTATAGATTGTCTATAAGCTCTAATGTATGTCCTATGACCAATGTTCCGAAAAGTTACGAGTCTATGTTCATAGGGAGTTCCATATGGGATTAAGGTAAGAGATATGCCATAGATACAATGATGGTAATGATGAACCTAAGTTAGAGATTATAAAGTCTATCATGCGATATTTTTACGAAGTTCATGCTACGACAATGATACGATTTTCATAGATTGTCTTTAAATTCAATTGCATGCTCTATGAAAAGTTATGATAAGCTTATGAGATATATGTGATGATAACAATGACGATGTTGATAGCGATGATGATAATGATGACGCTAAAGATATTTATGGACTTTTATGTATATGTGCCTATGTATGGCTATTATGAAGCCTCGAGCTTATATGGCCAGGTAGAATGTATATGTGTGTGTGTATATATATATATATATATATATTTATGTAATGTGCGCACACCTCTGCAGTTGGGTACGGAGAACACTGAGCTATGGTAGGGTCAGGCATGGACAACACTGAGCCTTGGTAGGGCGAGGCACGTATAACACCAAGCTTTATTATAGCTGGGCACGTAAGACACCGACCCTATATAGTCGGGAACGATACTGCTATGATTATATATATGTGAAATATGTATGAAAGGCCCGGAAGATATGTATGTGATATTGTCGAGTCACTATGTGGCCGTATACGGATAACGTTTAATGTGTATGAGCAGATGTGGTGTTATGATATATATATATATATATATATATATATATATATATATATATATATATATATGTATATATGTATGTATGATACGACGATGTATGCGCTCTGATGATACATGTACTGTGATAATATATGATATAGGCATGAAAGGTATCCTCCCTTAAAAGTTACACAGGTTATGTCTTCATCTTATGTCCTTATGATTTCCCTAATATGTTCATTTCATTCATACCTTACATACTCAGTACAATATTCATACTGACGTCCGTTTTCTTTGGACGCTGTGTTCATGCCCACAGGTAGACAGGGAGGCGATCCAGATTTATAGAAGCCGATAAGCAGACTTTTGAAAGCACTCCATTATTCCGGAGGTACCATTGATTTACTATTTTATGTACATGTATGTTTTGGGCACGACGGGGTCCTGTCTCGTCCATATGTCTAGTAATCTAGTAGAGGCTCGTAGATACGTATGTGTGGGTAGTATGGTCTCACGATTTTGATAAGCGTATATATGTATATATGTATGTGTGTATAATTTTGATAGCCGAAGGGCTTATGTATATAAAGGTAATTATGTTTCCAAATGAAAAATGATTTTTCTATGATTTGAGTATGAATTCGATGAATGAACGCTTAACGAGTATGATGAGTAATAGAATGAGTGGTGCTCGGTGGTTAGCCCCAGGTACCCGTCACGGCCCCTAGTTGGGTCGTGACAAAAGTGGTATCAAAGCAGTTCAATCCTAGGAAGTGTCTACGAGCCGTGTCTAGTAGAGTCGTTTTTATGGTGTGTTGCGCGCCACATCTATAAACAGGAGGCTACAGGGCATTTAGGATGGTTACTTTTCTTTCATCTCTACGGTCGTGCGATAAAGTTAAGCCATAGGAAATGAGATTCCTTATACTAACCCTTGATTGCAGTAGAAGAACGGTATTGACCGAAGAAAGTGATTGATGATGTTGAAGTTACAGAGCTATGTCACTTCGGTGAGACCACGTTATCAGGGTACGTATTCATATGTTATTGAATTGGTTGTCATAGAGGTAAATCGATGTAAGTACAATAGAAAAATTGATTAGATGTATCTCTTGATGATAAGTTCAGTTATAAGTTGAGAACTAGGCAAATTGAATGAATCAGAACAACGGTAAGCGACGGTACGAAAGATGTGTGACGAGTAAGGTAAGAGTATTGAGGTATGATTGAAATGTAAAGCTAAAGGGTGAAAGGAAAAGTAAATAGGAAGGGACAACAGGGCAGATTGCTAAAGGACCAGGTACATCTCAAAGTGTGATATATGAGGTAAGTTTCGACATCTTTGTGCTTTTATTTGAAAGTGGAAGCCCTGTTTGACTGAGATATGTCGTATATATATATTTGCCCTGTGAGGAATTGTTGGTATTTGTTGCGTGCAGGTTTTGAGATAGTAAGAAATATAGAGGAAACTCTGCCAAAATTTTCCTAGAATCTAAAGGAGATAAGATATAAGCTTGTGATATGTCCTAACGGGAAAAGATGTTGTGCAACAAGGTAATGGCAGGATGCGATTAAGTTAGGAGTATCATTAACAACTACAGGAGGTGAGTTAAACACTATTGAATTAATAGTAATGGCAGTTATAAGAGCGACATTGATACGGTAAAGAGAAATGCTAGAGTAAATTAGGGAGACTGGTAGTGCTAAAGCATGACATAGAAGAGAAAGGGTAACTCCAATATAGTATGATACTGAAGTATTGATTGGAGGGATAAGCACGAGAAAGATACGATAAGTTTATTAGAAAAATAAAGCAACAGCGTCACGGAGACAGAGATACCAATATGAAGGGTTATAATGAATGTGAATACATTAGTGAGATGACTTATGTGGTAAGTGAAATAGGGTTAATCAGAAAGAGTAACAGGTTAAGTATGCTTACGTCACGAGGTTTATTCTACTTCACGAACAGGCTTACGAACGAGGTAAAGAAGTGGCACCCTATAGCATTGATTATGATCAAGACATAATGAGAGTGAGGCAAGGACTGTAATATAATGTAAGTAAAGCATAGGGAGGAAATGACTAAAGATGTGACATGTTCTATATGAATAAACAGTGAATACAAATATGAAACCAACAAGCGAGCCATGGGGCAGTAGATGAGAAAGCTTATAAGACCTTGTTAGGGGAAAGTCCAACATAGGGGTTCCTACATGACAGAAATGATAGCAAGCAAAAAGGGGGAAGTCAACTTGAAAAAGAAATCAGAGAAAAGTGATATGGCAAAGCAGTAGTAGTTTGTGATTGGTATAATCAAGAGTATGAGTGATATCTTTAGCTAGATGTAAAAGACCAAGACTACGGAAAGATGAATGATGAAATAGGACGATTATTAAAAAAAGGATTAACACAATAAGGATGAGAGGGGATGATCAGAATGAACAGAATAAGTTTTGATGCGAAGAATGGATTGTACAAAGGTAGTATATTCTAAAGGACAAGCGGTACTAAGTTAAGAATAGGATTCCTTGTGCGAAGAATAAAGGATCGATTATAAAACGGGAGGAAATAAGATAAATTGAGGAGGAAGGAATGTAAAGGAATAAGAATGGGAATAGAAAGAGAAGGAAATGCGCCGCAAAGCACGCGCACTTAAGAAGTAGTCGTGTTATGATTAAAGGAAGATGCATCTCCTACGAATATCCTATACCAAGTTAGAATGAGTAAAGTATATGAAGTAATAAGTTGAAAAGAAAAAGATGATCATGAGTTATGAGTTTACTGTACGATGATAAAGCGATAGAGTAAAGCTATCATCAATGAAAAATACAATGCGATTATGATTGGTTTTAAAATCAATGTTGAGTGCAACACAAGAGTAAAAGAGCATGAGGCATAAGGGGTATTAGTCGCGCATGAGACTTAGGCCCTGGAAAACAAAGATGATGTTACAAGTGAACTTTGAGCACCGAAGAAGAGGGAAAGTGACATTATATGGATGGTATGGATAACTAGACCTACTACTATTGTGAGCATCCCTATGGGACAAAAGTTGTTAATTGGAGCGGACTTAGACATTGACTCATAACTACTAGATGGGCTAAGTAAAATACACCCTTGTTCGGATTGCTATATCGGTTGTGTTATTTGGTTACAAGACTGCAAGGAGAGTATGTTAAGACTTCACACATGAATTATCGTAGCTATAAATTATGGGAAACGGCATGAATAAGATGTAGTATAGTGAGGGATATATGAATTCAAGATTTGAAGGTGAGGCAACAGAGTTGAGAATGGTACAAGTAAAACCCTTAAAGGGGGGGAAGCGAATAAAGAGAATACAAGTGTAGAGATTGAAATGATGGACCCTAAGATGTGACAGATATATACTCTAAAACAAAGAGTGAGAGTTATGCAGAAATGAGTCTAATGACTAGTAAATAAACGAACACGAAATGAGCAGGCATCTGAGACTATACTGGAAATCATTCATGAAGACCTTGAACCACGTGACATTGATAGCAAATAACTCAAGGGGTATTATAAAGTATGGCGATGTTATACTAGAATAGAGGCAAAGGCACTAACGGTAAAGTCGTAATTAATGATATTGCGATTTATAAGTGACAATTAAGAAAGGGACCTCAGGTTTTCCATAGTAGGACATAAGATATGATAATCAAGGGAAAAATAAAGGAAGGAAGAGAGAATGATGAGATAAGTTACTACATATAGACAAAAGAGTTTAGGTATATGTAATCACCGAGCCTAGCCATGGTCGGGTACGCGAAACATCGAACCTCCTTGGTCGGGCATGCTATGTATACAAATATGGCTATGGATACGATATGTAAACGAGTACGATTACGAATACAGAGACGGATATGGATACATGTATATGTATAAGTGTGTATGTACATGAATCACGCAAGAACGATTATGTAACTTGCAAGTATTTATACGTCGCCGATGAAACCAAGCGGCAAAAAGAGGAGTAAGAGGTAAGCATGAACAGTGTGGTCATGATACTCTGGGTCAGTTGAAGGAATATATATGGTGAAATTTTCGTAGAATCCCGGATAGATTAACATTCGAGGACGAATGTTCCCAAGGGGGGAAGAATGTTACACCTCGGAAAATTTTTCGTTCATGCACAGTGAATAGACTGACGAAAGGTGCGACGTATGCGATGTTTTGATAAGTAGGAAATAACATTTGATGATTCTAAATGAGATTTCAAAGCCATTCGAAGTAACAGAAGAAAGTTTGCCAAGAGGAGGCAAGACATACGAGATGTATCGGAAAGGATTTACGAATAACGAATTAACGATGACTTAGTGATGCTTTGGAGAAGAGTTATAGCGTCCCCTAGATTGTTAATGAAGTGATAAACAAGTGTCAAGAAGGTTCCATAAGGATTGGAGATCAAACGAGTCGACGAGAATGAGTTTCGGAAAACTGTGGATTGTACGGTCCATTATACGGACCGTACAAAAGATACGGACCGTAAGTATGTCCATATAACCTGTCCAGAGAAGAGACTCCACTGGAACCATTATACGGTCACACATACGGACCGTACGTGTATCCATATAAATGTGTCGGGACAGATTTGTGTATTTAATAAGGGACCAAGTTTCATTTTATTTCATTTTCCCCCTCACACCACTTCTCTCTAGAACTCTCTAGAACATTTCTCCCATAAGAATTCAAGGGATATTTGTGATCAACTACATCAAACAAGTGAATCAAGTGTAAGAAACTCATTAAAGTTCATCCAAGACAAGGAATCCAAGTGAAGGTGAAACTAGGGTTTTGCTCAAGTGAAGTGTTTGCACTCAAGGTTCATTCCTATACCATCTAAGGTAAGTTTTATGGCATTTACATGTTGTTTAAGGTATTTTAAAGTTGAAACACTTGGATTGTAAAAGAATATAGAAAATGGGTCATGAAAGTGTGAATAGTGTCATTTTGAGTGACAACTTAAATTGAGTCATGATTATTGATGTGTTGTGATATGGGTATGTTATAAATGATATTAAGGACATGGGATAAGCATTATATGTGAGAAAATGCAATAATGAACTATGACCATGATTATGGAGAGATTGGAGTGAAATTTGCGAAATGTGGGTAAGGTAGATGAATGAAGATTGTTGATTATGATATTGTGAACGTTATTATAAATGTTTGGGAGTTGAGATACAATATGGGGAAGGTTGTATAAACAAAGGAAATGCTGCCCAATTTTCTGTATCTTTAGTAAGCACGTTCATGTAATCGATTAGCTAATGTGAATGTGAATTCTCTTGAAGGTAGAAACATGAGCATTGAAGGAGAACAATCAAGCGATGGAATTGTTAAACGGAAGAGGTATGTAAGGCTAGTCCTTTCTTTTTAAGGCATGACTCATATGACATGAATCCTCCTATCCTTCCATGATTTTCCTACATAACGGGAATGACTAGTCTATGAGTATAAATAGCTTCATATGAGATAAAGAAAAGAGATACGTTACGAACATGAAAATACCGATAATGAATCTAAGTCTAGAAGTCATAGAGCTCATGATATGATATTCCTACGAAGCTAATGATCCCTATATGATTCCTATAATATTATTTCCTTACCTCTCTATGACTTTCCTACCTTCCGGAAAAAAAAAACTAAGAGCCTAAGTTCATGAATAGCCATATGGGATAAGATAATAGGTATGTTACGCATGCGATAATGATGATGATGAGTCTAAGTCTAAAGATTCTAAGGCCTATAATATTGTGGTTCTACAAGGCTAATGATCCATATTATGATCCATTGATGTTGTTCATTGAATACACTCACCTTATATGCTAATTCCTTCAAGGTGAGGCTGAATGCTTATGAATGCTCCATAATGGAAACGGGGGTTCTCGACCTTATGTCACCCCGACATTGTTATAGATTGTATATAAGCTCTAATGTATGTCCTATGACCAATGTTCCGAAAAGTTATGAGTCTATGTTCATAGGGGGTTCCATATGGGATTAAGGTAAGAGATATACCACAGATACGATGATGGTAATAATGAACCTAAGTTAGAGATTATAAAGTCTATCATGCGATATCTTTACGAAGTTCATGCTACGACAATGATACGATTTTCATAGATTTTCTTTAAATTCAATTGCATTCTCTATGAAAAGTTATGATAATCTTATGAGATATATGTGATGATAACGATGACGATGATGATAGCGATGATGATAATGATGATGCTAAAGATATTTATGGACTTTTATGTATATGTGCCTATGTATGGCTATTATGAAACCTCGAGCTTATATGGCCGGGTAGAATTTATATGTGTGTGTGTGTGTGTATATATATATATATATATATATATATATATTTATGTAACGCGCGTGCACCTCTGCAGTTGGGTACGGAGAACACTGAGCCTTGGTAGGGCCAGGCACGGATATCACTGAGCCTTGGTAGGGCCAGGCACGGACAACACTGAGCCTTGGTAGGGCCAGACACGTATAACACCAAGCTTTATTATAGCTGGGAACGTAAGACACCGACCCTATATAGTCGGGCACGATACTACTATGATTATATATATATGAAATATGTATGAAAAGCCCGGAAGATATGTATGTGATATTGTCGAGCCACTATGTGGCCGTATACGGATAACGTTTAATGTGTATGAGTAGATGCGGTTTTATGATAAATAAATATATGTATGATACGACATTGTATGCGTTATGATGATACCTGTACCGTGATAATATATGATATAGGCATGAAAGGTATCTTCCCTTAAAAGTTACACAGGTTATGTCTTCATCTTATGTCTTTATGATTTCCCTAATATGTTCATTTCATTCATACCTTACATACTCAGTACAATATTCGTACTGACGTTTGTTTTATTTGGACGCTGTGTTCATGCCCACAGGTAGACAGGGAGGCGATCCAGATTTATAGAAGCCGATAAGAAAACTTTTGAAAGCACTCCATTATTCCGGAGGTGCCATTGATTTACTATTTTATGTACATGTATGTTTTGGGCACGACGGGGTCTTGTCCCATCCATATGTCTAGTAATCTAGTAGAGGCTCGTAGATACGTATGTGTGGGTAGTATGGTCTCACGATTTTGATAAGCGTATATATGTATATATGTATGTGTGTATTATTTTGATAGCCGAAGGGCTTATGTATATAAAGGTAATTATGTTTCCAAATGCAAAATGATTTTTCTATGATTTGAGTATGAATTTGATGAATGAACGCTTAACGAGTATGATGAGTAATAGAATGAGTGGTGCTCGGTGTTTAGCCCCGGGTACCCGTCACGGCCCTTAGTTGGGTCGTGACAAGAAAATGGGGTGATTTCGTGAGTCTGTCAACAATCACCCATATGGAGTCATACTTACGCCGAGAATAAGGTAAGTCTACAATGAAATCCATGTTGATCACCTCCCATTTCCAAGTTGGAATTTCCATGGCTTGCAACAGCCCTCCTGGCTTCTGATGCTTAATTTTGCACCTGTTGGCAATTTTGACAGTGGGCTACAAATTATGGCTATATCCTTCTTCGTTCCATCCCACCAATACATTAGCTTGAGATTATGATACATCTTTGTTGCTCCCGGATGAATAGAATAATGAGAGTAATGAGCTTCTTCCAAAATCTGACGACGTAGTCCTACTACATCGGGCACACACAGCCTGCCTCAATACCCGAGAACTCCATCTACAGAAGCTTCAAATGGTGAGTCAGTCACGACCCAACCCGCCATAACTGGCACCCAACTAAATCTTAGTGGGAGAACTAACACACAAGATCTCTATTCATTCAAGTCTGATTTTATATTAAACAAGTCAACGATTATACTCATTCACACATCAAATAACTGAGTAACTCATGCCATAAAATACTAAAACAAGTGTGGAAGTCTAACTATTATAAATTCCCAAAAATTCGAAAGTCATCGTACAGGACTCTAAGTAAAAAACACGTCTAAGAAACTGAAATTTGTCTAATAAATAACCATAATGTCCAGAATAAGAAAATACATCATAAGTAGAAGATCTTCGGGGGCTTGTCATGGGAAGGAGCTCACCCCAAAATCTATCAGCAATTATCCTCCACGCTAGATGTGAGGACGAGTAGCGGTCTCTATATCAAAATCTGCGGTCAAAGAATGCAGCAAGGTAGTATCAGTACAAACACTATGTACCGGTAAACATCATAGGCCGACTAAGATTAGTATCATGCATATCATATGAAATCACTAAAATAAACACCAGTCAATCATACAGGAATATCAATACATCACAACAAGTCAGCAACGGACAAACACAACAGATCACCGAATTTCCAAGAATCACAAACACGTTAACTACAACGAAGATAAAAGTACACTATACCCCCACTCGCTATACACACATGCTATCTAATGCCATAGCTCAGTAGTCATGACCTGCAGGGGACCCATGGTGTCCATGTACCACTCGTTCCAGAACACTCCTCGGACCCGAGCTCCGGAACGAACCTCGGACGCAGGATACAACAATAAACCTCTCGTTTCCGGAACTATCCTTAGACCACGAGCCCATAATCTAGGCCACATATGTGTCTTGTCATACCTTTCTCAATATTCATATTCACATCATCTTTTAATGTGACGACACCCTCGAGAAGACTATATTAACTTCTCATCAAAATACAACCACTGCAGATTGAATCACATAAGAATAATGGCATGAAGCCTACATGACATTCAATCACAGCACATAGGAGCTCAACCATACAATATCATATAATGAACACTAGACATGTTTTCCCCTAATGAAATCACAAACATACATTCAACTAACCAAAGTCTAACTCAAGTAAACTGTAACCTACGTCAAAGCAGAGCTGGAAAAATGAAAGTCACTCTGCTATAGCCTTTCCTTTCCTCAAAGCCTCAGAACGCTCAAAGTCTAGAAATAGAAGGCTCAATGAGTCATAATACTCAATCACAAGTTCTAACGTAAGAATACCCTTCCCTTACCCCATTCTAAGGGGTGGATGATTTTCTAGGTGATAAACAACCTATTTAGACCTTTAGTAATCATTACTCATCACTTTATAACAACATTCTATCAATATTCCCATTACAAGCAGTTTTCCATGGCAAGAAACCATTTTTATAGAACCCCAGGTCTCCAATCACTTAGTTTATGTCTCTAAATGTTCAATTTATGACAAATAGCAACTAACCAACGCATTTAGATGATAACTAAGCGATAATAACCATAACCTATCAAGTTTAGAAGGGTCATTAATATTATAGGGTTTCTAATTCAAATTCACCATTAAAGACCCATGGGGATGATTACAATAATGAAGGGGAAAGGAATGATAGAATGAAAGCAATGGAACTTACCTCACAAGATTATCTTGCCCTAGCTTCAAAATTCTCTCTAAGTGTTTGTTGGGAAGTGTGTTAGGGTGTTATGAATGATAAAATAAAACTAAGGCATTTAAAACCCGGTTACTGCCTTCCGTCGAGATCGGTTTATGTCCAGTTTTTTCCCCTGTCACCCCACATTTCATCCAAGGCCTCAAAACACAAAACGAAATACGCACACATACAAAAAGACGCCCTACGAATCCACCCGCGGCCTCGGAATTTGCAATGGAGTCCTAAACTCCCATAACGACCGGAAGGGTCGTTACAGACTCCTCTTTCTCAAGGAATGTATCTCTATAGTAACTCAACTGGGGATCTTCATATTGGCGCTCTCGCACCTCCATATCTAAGGATGAAATAGCTGGGTTGTGAATATCAACTCCTGCATTCCTTGAATCAATTAGACGAACTCCTAGGCTAGCTAGCTGGTGAAGCTCACGGATTAATTCTTTCTTCTCCAGAGGGACCTCACATAGACTACCCATTGACTTGCGGCTAAGTGCATCAGCTACTACATTCGCCTTTCCAGGATGATATAAAATACTCATATCATAATCTTTTAATAATTCTAACCACCGCCTCTATCGTAGATTTAACTCCTTCTGCTTGAAAATATATTGGAGACTCTTGTGATCTGTAAAAATATCAACATGTTCACCATACAAGTAATGTCTCCACATTTTTAGCGCATGAATAACCGCAGCCAATTCGAGATCATGGGTCGGGTAATTTTTCTCATGTTTCCGCAACTGCCTTGAAGCATAGGCAATAACTCTACCGTGTTGCATCAATACACAACCTAACCCAACACTAGAGGCATTACAATACACAACATAACCATCTGGTCCTTCGGGAAGTGTCAGGACTGGGGCTGAAGTTAATTTGTCCTTCAATTCTAAGAAACTACGTTCATAAGCATCAGTCCACTGAAATTTTGCTAATTTCTGGATTAGCTTTGTTAATGGTGCATAAACAGAAGAAAATCCTGCCACAAATCTTCTATAATATCCTACTAATCCCAAGAAGCTACGAACCTCTGTAGGCGTTGTAAGCCTTGGCCAAGTCTTCACAACCTCAATTTTTTGAGTATCAACTCGAATGCCACCAGATGAAATAATATGGCCCAGAAAAGCTACAGAATTCAGCCAGAACTCACATTTCAAAAATTTAGCATACGACTCCCGAGCCCGAAGAATCCCAAGGAGAATACGCAAATGGTCTGCATGCTCCGCTTCTGTCTGAGAGTATACTAGAATATCATTGATAAACACGATCATAAACAGATCTAAGAAAGGCCTGAATACATTATTCATCAAATTCATAAACACCGCCGGAGCGTTAGTTAACCCAAATGACATTACCCAAAATTCATAATGGCCATATCTGGTTCTGAAAGCCGTTTTGGGAATATCTTCTTCTCTAACTCTTACTTGATGATAGCCCGATCTTAGATCAATTTTGGAAAACCACTTGGCACCCTGTAATTGGTCAAACAAATCATCGATACTTGGAAGCGGATATTTATTCTATATCATCACCTTGTTCAACTGCCTATAATCGATGCACATTCGTAAAGAATCATTTTTCTTTCTTACGAACAAGACAGGTGCTCCCCATGGCGATGAACTGGGTCTAATGAATCCTTTTTCAAACAAATCCTTCAGTTGTGCCTTTAACTCTTTCAATTCTGCAAGATCCATTCTGTAAGAAGGAATAGATATAGGTTTAGTATCCGGTAGCACATCAATAGCAAAATCAATCTCCCGCTCCGGTGGAAGGCTTAGAAGTTCATTTAGAAGTACATTCGAAAATTCATTTACTACCGGGACGGATTGAAAAGTCGGCGGCTTTGCTTCGGTGTCATGAACTCAAACTAGATGATAAATATAGCCTTTAGCGATCATCTTCCTTGCCTTAAGGAAAGAAATAAACTTACCTCTTGGAGACGCTGTATAACTTTTCCATTCAAGCACGGGTTCTCCCAGAAAATAGAATCGAACTATTTTTGTTCTGCAATCAACATTAGCACAACAAGAAACCAACCAATCCATGCCTATAATCACATCAAAATCTACCATTTCCAGTTCAATCAGATCAGCTGTAGTCTGGCGATTACACACCATAACCACACAATTTTTATACACTTGCCTAGTTATTACCGGGTCACCAACAGGAGTAGATACCTTGAAAGGCTTTATTGGCTCGGGTTTCACCCCAATACGATCAGCAATATACGGAGTAATATACGACAAGGTAGAGCCTGGATCAATCAATGCATAAACATCATGGGACAATACGGATAGTGTACCTGTAACCACATCTGGGGAGGACTCAAGATCCTGATGTCCAGCTAAAGCATAAATATGGGGCTGGGTACCACCTGAACTGGATGCTCCTCGTCTGCCCCTACCGCGGCCTGCTGGAGTCTGGGGAGTCTGCCCTACCGGGCACACGGACGAGGAAGAACCAACTGCTGATCCTGTAGGCTGAGCCCCAACTTTACCACCCATCGATGGACAATCACGCATCATGTGCCAACCCTGACCACAGGCATAGCAAGCATTTGAACCTCGGCGACACTGGCCTGAATGCAATCTACCACACTGGCTACATCGCAGCACCGGTAGTCTCCTCTGACTAGGATCACCTCCAAACTGAGAATCTGAGACCCTTGAACTCTGACCCGGACCAGAATAAATTGGGCGATCAAATCTCCTGCCTATAAATCGAGGAGGTATACAAGTAGCGGACTGGCCTGAATACCTGGAATAATGTTGCCGCTGACCCCCTCTATACTCACTACTAGCACCAACAGATTTAGCCCTATTACTGTTCCCTCTATCAATATCACGTTCACCTCGGCGCGGCTGCTGTTGCTCTTTTATGCTCTGGGCATGAGCCTGAATACGGGAAATGTCCATCCCTTCCTGTAGTGAAGTCGTTAAGCAATCCTTGAACAAATGTGGCCCTAATCCACTCACAAATCTGTGTACTCTATCTCCCATGTCAGCCACCATAGTCAGAGCATATCTAGCCAATGAATTAAAATGAAGGCTATACTCTCGGGCACTCACATTTCCTTGCTTAAGATATAAGAATTTATTAGCTCTGGCCCGACGGACCTCGGGTGGCAAATAATGACAAATAAAAGCTTTCACGAACTCTTTCCAAACCAGGGGAGGTGCATCCTCTCCTCTTGAAGAAATCCAATTATTGTACCAAAGGACCGCTACATCCCGGAGTCTATAAGATTACAACTTCACAGATTCAGTATCGGAGGCATGGATGATTCTCAATGTCCTCAACATTTTATCAATAAAACCTTGCGGGTCTTCATCCGGCTTCGACCCGAAAAATTCTGGGGGATTTAAACTCATGAAATCATAGGCCCTTGCACTAGCGGCTCTATCACCGGGACCCATACTTTGCTGTTGAGCCTGAGCGGCAACTAAGTCAATAAATGAATGGCCTTGGTCATCTGTTGACCCGAAGCACCCGGTAGAGGAACTGGAGACATAGGAGCTAGAGTAGAGACCCCTCATTGGTCTTCTAGAATAGGCGGAGTGTGAGAGGTATGATATGGGGCCTCGTTATGGGATCCACCTTCCTCTATATTCGTTAGTGGCTCCCTTTCCATCCGCCTTGCGTTCGTGGCCTTGCCCTTCTGGGCAGCTGTGGCTTTCCTCTTTACTGGCATTGCTGAAATCATAACGCACCATTAGGGAAAAGAAAATCTTATAACATAGCTCTATCGCACGATCTAATAAGAAAAAGAGAAGGTCATTTTTTCTAACTGCCCCGTAGCCACTTGTTTATAGGTGTGGCGCGCTTCACACCCATAAACGAGACTCTGCTAGACACGGCTAGTAGACACACCCTAGGACAGAACTGCTCTAATACCACTTTTGTCATGACCTGACTCGTGGCCATGGCGGGTACCTGGAGCTGACTACCGAGCACCACTCATTATGTCAATTATCATACCCAACCTGAACACACATTATCTATAAGGAAATACATATATATGCACATAAGCCCCTCACGCTGCAAAAAATGATATACAAAATATCCACTGATGTATTCACAAGACAACTACTACCCACGCATACGTATCTACGAGCCTCTACTACAGTACTGAGACAAAAGAGCGGGACAGGACCCCACCATACCCAAATATGTACACCAAAGAATGTATCAACAAATGGCACCTCCGGAGAAGTGGAGTGCTCCTGTGAATCTGCTGAGTAGCTCTTAAGAATCTGGGCTGCCTCCTTGACTACCTGTGGGCAAGAACACAGCGTCCATAGAAAGAAAAGGACGTTAGTACGAACAATGTACTGAGTATGTAAGGCATACGCAATAACATGATAAAGAGATGCGAGACTATAAGGCAAAGGGGTAACCTGTAATTGATTGCCTCTTAAGGCGGAGTCATGCATGGTAACTCATATAATAAACAACCTCATATCATGTAAGCATAAGTATGTTACTGCCCGACCATATAGGTACGGTGTGATCATCGTTAGCCCGCGTCCGGGGTAAACATCTCATGTCGTCTACTAGTGGTGTCTGCCCATGCCATCTGGACATGGTGTATATGCCGCCCGCCTTAGCGGTGTCTGCCCGGCCATGTAGGCACGGTGTAATCTCATCATCATATACTTATCATAAAGCATGCATAAGAACTCAAGTAAAAGTTACAACTCTATCGGGGGGACGTGAGGTCGAGAACCCCCGATCCCATTATGGAGAAGTTGTGATCATCATGTCTCACCTTGAAGGAACTAGCATTAGAAGGTGAGCCTAACAACAATGAATAACATCGAGGAATCATATAAGGATCATTAACTTCATAAGACTATCATATCATAAGATTTAGAGTCTCTAAACTAAGATTCATCATCATCATTGTCATATTCATAACACTTCATTTATCTTTATCTCATGAGAAGCTCTTAATAATCGTAGACTTATAGTTTCCGGAATATAAGAGAGTCATGGAAAGATAAAGGAAGTCATGTTGTAGGAATCATGCCTTAGAGAAGAAGGGACTAGCCTTAAATACCTCTTTGTCTCCTTAACTCTATCGACTAAATGGTTCCCTTCGAAGCCGACAATTCTACATTCAAGAGAATTCGTACTAAAATTAGATAATCAATAATATACTTAAGCTTAAGCTAAAGCGACTAAAAGCTAATGAAAATTGGGCAGCATTTCCTTTTTTTCTATAACTTTCTCCATATAATAGCCAACTTCCAAACATCAATAACAACACTACAATACCATAATCAATAATCTTCATCGAGCTATACACCATTCAATTCTCACAATTCCATTTCAAAGTCATCCATAACCATGACTAGCACACTACATCTTTCTCAGTCACATACAATGCTTCTTCACACTCTTAATATCATTAATAACAAGATTATACTCATTACATGTCAAGAACTATGATTCAAATCAAGTTACCATTCAAGAATTCCACTATTCTTAAAATTTACTCCATTTTCTACTTTCTTCCATAATCCAAGTCTTTCAACCATTCAACACTCTTAATAGCATAAAATGAACATAAAACTCACCGTTGATTGTGTAGGAATGGGTTTTGGATGGAAATTCTTCACTTGGAAAAAACCCTAACTTCACTTCCAAAGAAATTTCTAGCTTCCATCAACCTTAGTCAGCATTCTTGCATTTGATTCTACTAGTTTTTGGTATTTGATCCTTGATTTCCCTTGAATTTATGTTAATGAAGTGAGTGGAATATTCTAGAGGTTTTGAGAGAAGTGGAGGAAATGAGAAAATGAGAAAATATATAACACTTGGATCTTATATTTATATTTGGAAAAATCTGGCCCGTAATGCTCTTTATACGAACACTTATACGGTCCGTATAGTCATCCAGTGATGACCCCTCAATGTGACTGTTATACGGGCCATTATACGGACCGTATAAAGTTATACGAACCGTATAATAGGTCGTATAACTCACCTTTCTCCCGAACTTGTTCTCGTCGATTCGTTTGGTCTCCAATCCTTATGGAACCTTCTTAACACTCGTTTAACACTTCATCAACCATCTAAGGATCATTATAACTCTTCCTCAAGACATTATTAAATCAACCTTAGCTCGATTCTTTCCAAAATCTTTTCAAACACGACTTGTGCTTCCCCTCCTCAACGAACTTTCTTCTCTTGCCTCAAATGTCTTTGGAATCTTAATTAGAATTGTTAAGTACCCCTTCTCACTTGTAGGGACATCATATGCATCTTACCCTGCATTAGCCTATTTACAGCACAACGACATGAAATTTTTTAAGGTGTAACAATTGGGCCCTGATGTGTGTTAGGATTAGCCACCCCGTTATAAGTGTTTGATTGTTTAGTGGTGTGGGCTTGATGCCATGTGAATTTGGTAGATAGCGTATGTCACTTGTTGTCCTGATTGGGGTTAGGTAGGATTGGCATACCCTTTTTGGTATTTGTGCTATGATATATTATTGGCGTATCCGCTGTTAGTACTTGAATATATATGTTGGCATACCCACTGTTGGTATTGTGAGGTGATGCATTATTGGCGTACCCCGTTGAGGTACTTATGATATTGAGCTTGTTTATTGATGATTGATATATGCATTGCACGCATTCTCTCATAATTATCATGCATGGCCGATATCCGATGATGATCCGGTATCGTTGATGGAGCGAAACTGATATTTGATAAACTCTTTTACTTGAGTGATTATGAAAAAGGCCGATGTCCAAAGATCCATTCCGGAATCGTTGTTTATATGAAACTGACACTTGATAAACTCTGTTACTTGAGTGATTGTGAGGAGGCCGATGTCCGAGGTTCAATTCTGGAATCGTTGATTTATGAAATTGATATTTCACAACTCTTTTGAGTGATTGTGAGGAGGCCGATGTCTGATGGTGTATTCGGGCATCGTTGTTGCATGGCCGTTTCCGATGTTATCCCGAATTCGATTGTAGTGATGGGCTCCACGGGTCCCCCAGAGTAGTACCGGTAAGACTCTCCCTGTGAAACATTAGCCAGGGTCCCGTCTGTCTGTTTGGCAAAGATCCAGGACGAGTGGCACTCAGACTTCGCGAGTCACACTGGGTTGTGCTGCCGAGACATCGATAGTTCCATCCGGAGTACATGTGTACACCTCATTTGCATAGCATGGCATAGCATCACATTCATACCATTATTGTATTGCATTGCATTGCATTATGACTTGATTGAGATGTCGTGATGACTGTATTGTGGTGGATGGTGCTGGTCATTCTACGGTGTTGATTGTTCCAGGAATTGATATACTCAGACTTATTATATTGGGGTTAGATACTTACATAGGTGTTGATGGATACTCGGTTACGATTATATTGTTTTATGCTTGATTGTTCTACTTGTTTATCTGCGTTATTTTCTAAATTGTGTTAACTATGCTTAGTCGGCCTATGATACCTACCAGTACTGTTGTTTGTACTGACTAGCACTTGTTGCATTCTTTTATGAATGCAGAGTATCAGGCTGGATCTACTTCTCTGACTCGCGGTTGATCGACCCCTCAGCTTCTTCTTGAATTTTCCAGGGTGAGCATGGCGTCCGCTGACCTCGAAGTCTCTTCTATTGTTTATGTCTTACTTTCCTTTCAAGACATGATTTGAGACACTTTATGTATTATTATTCAGACCAGAGTTATTCGGATTTAGATGCTCTTATATGACCAGACTAGATACTTGGGTGTATTCATTTACTTCCGCACTTTTCTATATTATGCTATATTGCGAGACTTACGTCATTTACTTTTTTTGCTATTTATCATATTTATTGATTGTGAACGTTGAGTTAAGGGTTCGCCTACCGAGGGGGGAATGGTAGGTGCCCGCATGACCTAGGATAAATTGGGTCATGACAAGTTAGTATCAGAGCCCTAGGTTACTCGATCTTTAATACAAGAACGTGTCTAGTAGAGTCTCGTGGATCGGCACGATGAGCTCCGTACTTATCTGCGGGAGGCTATGGGACATTTAGGAAATATCATCTTCTTTCTTTCCATTGTGCTAATTTATTCAAATTGGTATCTGGAAAGATTAAATTGGTATCTGACTCTTATCTCTTCTCTCACTGATGGTGAGAACTCAAGCTACTACAGCTCAAGGTCAGGTGCCGGAGCCCGCAGCTGCGGTTGGCACCCGAGGGCGCGCTACTGTCAGAGGAAGCGGCAGAGCGAGAGGCTTCGGGGCTGCCCCAGCCAGGAGTAGAGCTCCAACGGTAGGCCAGCGACTAGAGAGGTCTCCATCTCCCGAGCCCGAGTATCAGCCGGGTAGAGACCAGACCGCCGAGGATGGTGTGGCCCCAGCACGGACACAGACTGAGATTACTTCTGACCAGGTCCTACATGACACTATGACCAGAGTCCTACTTTATTTTGATGGCCAGCAGGCGACCGCCGGTGTTACTACTCTCGGTGGGGGTTCACAGACTAGGGTTGGGGTACAGACCCCTGAGCAGGGACCCACGCGGGTAGCATATCCCGCCGCAGCTATGGCTCCCCCCATTAATGCTATACCCACCCCTGGGGAGGATATTAGGCCCATGGATGGCGCCGTTATGACTGCTGCTGATCAGGATCTGGTGGGGAGGTTCAAGAAGTTAGAGCCGCTGAGGTTCTCTGGTACTTCATCTGAGGATGTCTGTGAGTTTATTCTTGATATGCATGAGTTGCTACACCGTATAGGGATAGTGGAGACCCACGACATTAATTATGTGTCCTATCAGTTTCGCGGCGACACGAAGACGTGGTGCAGGTATTTCGTGACGTGCAGACCTGAGGGTTCTCCTCCGTTTACTTGGACTCAGTTCTACCGGGCCTTCCTTGATAAGTATGTGCCCCGGTCTTTGAGAGAGGCTCGTAGGGAGCGGTTTCTACACCTTGAGCAGAGGGGCATGTCCTTGGATTCTTATGTGACCCGCTTCTTCTATTTGGCCCGATACTCTACTCCGTTGATTCCTACCGAGGTTGATAGGATCAAACGCTTTGTTGGAGGAATAGTGGGCTCTCTACAGATTTCTTGCCTTTAGATGGAGTCTATGGGGGCTTCCTTCCAGTCCATTATAGAGTATGCTTCGATGGTTGAGGGCGCCAAGGCCCGTGCTTTTAGTGGTGGTGCCAAAAGGCCACGTCAGACTGGCAGCTTTAGGGGTTCTGGTATGAGGGGCGCCGGTCAGTTTTCGAGGCCACCTCAGCCTTATTCCGGTCGTCCCGTACATTCAGCATTACCAGCTTCCTCTAGTGAGCCACCTAGACAGAGAGCTCGTGAGAGCTCGTTCTCTTGACCAGTGGATAGGACTGCTTCATTCGGGTCATCAGTTTCCGTGTTTAAACATTTGACTTCTCTTACCTATTTCTCTTATGGGGAGGTTAGGCATATTTCCAAGAGATGTCCCCGACCTAGGTGAGATTATCAGCCGCCGATGATTTCTATACCATCCGGTGGTCGAGGAGGGACTTCTCAGAGAGGCAGTGCTCAGTCATGCCGCGGTATTCCCATGGTTCTAGAGGTGGGTCCCAGCTAGCTAGAGGTGGTACTCAGAGTTTGAGTGGGGGATCCCAGGCTAGGCGTGGTGGATCCCATTGATACTCATTTCCTGGTAGGCCCGAGGCAGAGGCCTCAGATGCTGTGATCTCAGGTACCATTTATGTCCGTCATAGAGCAGCATCTGTGTTATTTGATCCTGCATCCACTTATTCGTATGTATCTGCATTTCATGTTGTTGGTTGGGATTTACCCTGTGACAACATAGATATACCTGTTCATGTGTCTACTCCAGTCGGAGATTCTGTGGTTGTTGATCGAGTCTACTGGTCTTGTTTAGTTACTTTTATGGGGTATGACTCCTGGTTAGATTTGTTGATTCTGGATATGGTGGACTTTGATATTATATTGGGTATGTCCTGGCTTTCTCCTTATCATGCGATCTTGGACTGTCACACCAAGACAGTCACTTTAGCCATGTCAGGCATCCCTAGGCTTGAGTGGAGAGGTACTCCTAGTCCCGCTCTGAAGAAGATTATTTTCTTCCTTCGGGCGAAGAAGTTAGTAAGTAAGGGGTGTTTAGTGTATTTGGCGCAAGTTCGTGATGGGTTATTGAAGAAACATAGTTTGTTTGCCAAATTTTCTAAGTGTGAGTTCTGGTTAGAGTCTGTAGCATTCTTAGGCCATGTGGTGTCCAGGGAGGGGATTATGGTTGATCCACTAAAGATTGAGGTTGCGAGGGGTTGGGCGAGGCCCACTACTGTTACCGAGATTCGTAGTTTTTTTGTTTTGGCTAGTTATTACTGTCGTTTTGTGAAGGGTTTTGCTGCTATTGCTTCGTCCTTGACCAGATTAACTCAAAAGGATATTCCCTTCTAGTGGACGGATGATTATGAGGAGAGTTTTCAAAAGCTCAAGCTTCTTTTGACCACAACCCCGATCCTAGCCTTACCTGTGGAGGGCAAGGACTTTGCGGCCTATTGTAATGCTTCCCGTATGAGTTTGGGTGGGGTGTTGATGTAGGAGGGTAGAGTGATAGCTTACTCTTCCCGTCAGGTGAAAGTTCACGAGAAGAATTACCCTACCCATGATTTGGAGTTGCTAGCCGTAGTCTTCGCTTTGAAGCTTTGGAAGCATTACTTATACGGTGTCCATTGTGAGGTTTTTATCGATCACCGTAGCCTTCAGCATGTGTTTACCCAGAGAGATCTTAATTCTAGGCAGCGCCGATGGATGGAGCTCCTGAAGGATTATGATATCTCTATTCTGTATCACCTTGGTAAAGCCAATGTGGTGGCTGATGCTTTGAGTCGCAAGGCAGTGAGTATGGGGAATTTAGCTCGATTGATTGTTTCCGAGCGTCCGTTGGCCATAGAGGTTCAGACTCTGGCCAACAATTTCGTCCGTCTTGACATCTCAACCCCGGGGAGGATTTTGGCTTGTATAGAGGCGAGCTCATCGTTATTGGATCGGATCAAGGCTCATTAGTTTGAGGATTCTCAGTTGAGCAAGATCCTAGATAGGGTGTCGAGAGGTGAGGCCAAGGAGGTCGTTATTGATTCTGAGGGCATTCTGAGGATTAGAGGACGCGTATGAGTTCCTCGTGTTTTTCTGAGGGCATTCTGAGGATTAGAGGACGCGTATGCGTTCCTCGTGTTGGTGACCTGATTCAGTTAATCGTATCTGAGGCCCACAGCTCTCGCTATTCCATTCATCCGGAAGTGACTAAGATATACCGTGACTTGAGACGACACTATTGGTGGCGCCGTATGAAGAGGGATATAGTTGATTTTGTGGCTAAGTGTGAAAATTGTCAACAGGTAAAGTATGAGCACCAGCGACCCCGTGGGGTGTTTTAGAGGATGCCCATTCCCGAGTGGAAGTGGGAGAGGATTACCATGGATTTTGTCATGGGTCTTCCGAAGACCCTTGGCAAGTTTGATTCTATTTGGGTGATAGTGGATCGATTGACTAAATCTGCTCACTTTGTTCCGGTTCAGGTTTCTTATACCGCGGAGAAGCTGGCCAAGATGTATATTCGGGATCTTGTGAGATTACATGGGATCCCTATTTCTGTTGTATCTGATCGGGGTACTATCTTCACCTCCCGATTTTACAAAGCATTTCATGATGAGTTGGGTACCCAATTGGACTTTAGTACGGCTTTCCGTCCCCAGACCGATGGCCAGTCCAAGCAGACCATTCAGGTGCTCGCGGACATGTTGAGAGCATGTGTTATTGATTTTGATGGTCATTGGGATCAGCACTTTCCCTTGATGGCGTTTGCGTACTACAACAGTTATCCTTTGAGTATTGGTATGGCGCCTTTTGAGGCCTTATTTCGTAGGAGGTGTAGATCTCCGATTGGTTGGTTCAATGGGTTCGAGGCTCGACCTAGGAGCACGGATCTGTTGAGAGAGTCCCTTGATAGAGTGAGAGTTATTCAGGCCATACTCGTGGCGGCTTAGAGCCGGCAGAAGATGTATGCGGACTAGAAGGTCCGGGATTTGAAGTTTGCTATTGGTAATCAGGTTCTGTTGAAGGTTTCACCCATGAAGTGTGTTAAGCGGTTTGGTAAGAAGGGCAAGTTGAGCCCTAGATACATTGGCCCGTTTGAGATCGTGGATTGTATAGGCGATATAGCTTACGAGTTAGCATTGCCGCCAGGTTTGGCGGGAGTTCACCCGGTTTTCCATGTTTCTATGCTGAAGAGATTCCATGCTGATGGTACCTACATTGTCCATTGGGATTCTAAATTGCTTGATGGGAATTTGACTTATGAGTAGGAGCCTATTGCGATCCTAGATAGGCAAGTTCAAAAATTGAGGTCCAAGGAGATTGCTTCTGTGAAGGTGCAATAGAAGCACCGCCTTGTGGAAGAGGCTACTCGAGAGACCGAGTCCGATATGCGTAGCCGATATCCCCAGTTGTTCACTGATTCAGGTATTTTCCTGCCTTCCTTCTTTTCTTTCTCGAGGACGAGCAACAGTTCAATTGGTATCTGATGTAACGACCAGTTTGGTCATTATAGTCCTTTTGGCACTTTCGTCATTTCCTAGCCTTTATTGACTCATTTTGACCCAAAGTAGACTTTTGGGCAAACGGACCTTTTCCGGAGTTTCATCAACTCCGAGAGGTCCGGATGATTGTTTAGAACTTGTATGTATGATTGGTTTGGTTCCTAATGCATTTTGGCGCATTTTGGGACTTTGGATGGGAAATGAAAAGTAAGCATTGGTGGTTGAATCGGTCAACGGGACCTCCGTTGGAAATTCTGAGACCACGAGTACATTCGTAGCATATTATTGTATGAGTTTAGGTGGTCAGGGTATGAGCAGATAGCCTCGAGAATAACCCAGAAATTCGATGGAAGACTTAGAAAACATGGGGATCTTTGGTGTCTGGTGCCCATAACGGCGGCACCAGAGCCGCCCCAGCAGTACCGCTATGGCGGTGAAGTGACCGCTGGGGCGGTCATGAGTAATTGGTCCTTCACCGCTGCAACGATGTCCCCGACACCACAGCGGTACCGTTGTAGCTGCAATACCCTCGCCGTGGCAGTCACGGGCAGTGTTATTTCATTTAATGTGTCTTAAATAAGACTTAGACCCTCATTATTTCATATCTCGGTATTGTAGCTTAGAAAAACTATTCTTGGAGATAATTTGAAGAAACTCTTGGAGGTAAACTTTGTCCAATCCTTTACTCTTCTCTTTTATCATTTTCATCTTAGAATCATCCCTTCCCTTTTCAATCCCTTAGAAGTAGAATTTGAAGAAGGGTTTTGGGAGACTTCTCCCTAGGGTTATAATTGATAAAATTGATGATGTTAATACTAAAATATGACGAATCTAAGCTTAGTGATCATATGTCTTCCACTTTTAATGTTGAATTTCAGATTTGGGACATTAGGTTCATACCCAATTTGGGGGTTTTACTATAAATTAGATTTAGGGATAGTTCTTGAGCTAAATCAATAATAAATGATTGAGTTATGATTACGTAGGATTCAATTTATTATTTTACCCGTGAATTTCCTGTTTCGCCCTTGTAGGCCCGTTTCCCTAATTTCTAGGGTTAAATTGGACCCAATTGATATCATAGCAATATTAGTATCATTATTCATGAATTCTTATTTAGAATTCGATTATACTTAGACTACTTTGGTTCTGAGCTTCAGAGGAAGGGCAAGGCAATAGAGTGACTTGTTGGTGTTGCAATTCGGCAGTCTAGGTAGGTTATGGTTTACCTTTGGTGAGACATAGTATAGTGAATCACATATTTGGATTATGATGTCGGAGATAGCATGTGAACCTTCGGGTGTGAAGTTGGGATGGATATTGCCTTAGGTTAGGCCCTGATGTGTGCTGGGACTAGCCACCCCGTTATAAGTGTTTGATTGTTTAATGGTGTTGGCTTGATGCCATGTGCAGTTAGTAGATAGCGAATGTCGCTTGTTGTCCTGATTGGGGTTAGATAAGATTGGCATACCCTTGTTGGTATTTGTACTATGATATATTGTTGGCATATCCGTTGTTGGTACTTAATTATATATGTTGGCATACCCACTGTTGGTATTGTGATGTGATGCATTATTGGTGTACCCCGTTGAGGTACTTATGATATTGAGCTTGTTTGTTGATGATTGATAAATGCATTGCACGCACTCTCATAATTATCATGCATGGTCGATATCCGGTGATGATCCGGTACCATTGATTGAGCGAAACTAATATTTGATAAACTTTTTTACTTAAGTGATTATCAAAAAGGCCGATGTCTAAAGATCCATTCCGGAATCGTTGTATATGAAACTGACACTTGATAAACTCTTTTACTTGAGTAATTTTGAGGAGACTGATGTCCGAGGTTCAATTCCGGAATCCTTGATTTATGAAACTGATATTTGACAACTCTTTTGAGTGATAATGAGGAGGCTGATGTCCGATGGTATATTCGGGAATCGTTGTTGCATGGACGTTTTCGATGTTATCCCGGATTCGATTGTAGTGCATGGGCTCCGCTGGTCCCCCAGAGTGGTGCCGGTGAGACTCCCCCTATGAGAAATTAGCTAGGGTCCCGTCTGTCTGTTTGGCAAAGATTCGGGACGGGTGGCACTCAGACTTCGCGAGTCACACTGGGTTGTGTTGCCGAGATGTCAATATTTTCGTTTAGAGTACATGTGTACATCTCATTTGCATAGCATGGCATGACATCACATTCATACCATTATTGCATTGCATTGCATTATGACTTGAGTGAGATGTCGTGATGACTGTATTGTGGTGGATTGTGTTGTTCATTCTATGGTGTTGTTTGTTCCAGGAATTGATATACTCAGACTTATTATATTTGGGTTAGATACTTACGTAGGTGTTGATGGATACACGATTATGATTATATTGTTTTATGCTTGATTGTTCTACTTGTTTATCTGCGTTATTCTCTAAATTGTGTTAACTATGCTTAGTCGGCCTATGATGCCTACCAGTACTGTTGTTTGTACTGACCTTCACTTTTTGCATTCTTTTATGAATGTAGAGTATCAGGACGGATCTACTTCTCTGACTCGTGGCTGATCGACCCCTCAGCTTCTACTTGAATTTTCCAGGGTGAGCATGGCGTCTGCTGACCTCGAAGACTCTTCTATTGTTTATGTCTTACTTTCCCTTCAAGACATGATTTGAGACTCTTTATGTATTATTATTCAAACCAGAGTTTTTCGGATTTAGATGCTCTTGTATGACCAAACCAGATACTAGGGTGGATTCATTTACTTCCACACTTTTATATATTATGCTATATTACAAGACTTATGTCATTTACTTCTACTATTTATCATATTTATTGATTGTGATCGTTGAGTTAAGGGTTCGCCTATCGAGGGGGGAAATGGTAGGTGCCCACATGACCTAGGCTGAAATGGGTCGTGACATAGAAACTTGAATAGCAGAATTCCGAGGTCGTATGAGGGTTTTAGAGCCAAAATAGAGAGGTGGTATGTTGCAAGTGTCTAGTGGCAAACTGGTACTTCGCGGCGCACTGTGTGGACTCACCCTTTTATAACCCAGTTCGTATTCCTTCGCCATTTCACCATTTTTGGGCAAAGTGTGCTCTTTTGACATGGATTTTGGAGTGGAATTTCTTCATGGGCTTCTAGGTAATGATTCTCTATCATCTTATGAGTATTATATTCGAATTTGAAGTGATTTTATCCGTTAAATCTTGGGTTTGTAGCCTAATTTTGTGATTTTGACATAAAACCAAATTAGAGTATTTTGGGAATTTGGATGGGCAAATGAGCTCGGATTTGGGTGTCTATGGCTTCGTCTCAAAGAGTTGGTAAAATCCTAGCCTCTATGTTTGTGTTTCCTCATGAACCCCGAGGGTTATTGCGTTTTAGTCTTGATTTTGGTTGGGGAAAATTGGGGTTTTGTAACTGTCACGACCCAATTTCACTAAGTCGTGCGGGCACCTACCTTCCCACCTCGGTAGGTGAACCCTTAACATTCCACATAAACAGTTAATAGAAAATATCGGAAGAAGTAAAATAGCGAAAGCCTCACAAATATAATATAAAAAAGCGGAAACAATAAAAATATACCCCGGTATCTAGTCTGGTAACACAAGAGCATCTAACTAAATACTACTAGTCTGAATAACAAGTATACATCAATAGTCTCAATAATATGTCTTAGAACAGAAATAGAGACATAGTATGTAGAGGAGTCTTCGGGCGACAAAAGTCCACATGCTCACCCTGTAAGACTCGAATCAGCAAATCCTCGAAACAGTCAACCACGAGGAGTAGAAGTCGATCTCTCCTGATACTCTACATTCATAAAAGAATGCAGCAAGTGCAGGTCAGTACAAACAACAAGTACTAGTAGGTATCATAGGCCGACTAAGTTGAGCTAACACATATCAAGTCAATAAAGTAAACTAAACAGGTAAATCAACAAGGTATAAATCAAACACGAGCCAAAATCCAAGTACACGTCATCACCTATGTTTAGCATCTAAACCCAAATGTGCCAAGTCTCAAAATACTTGGTCAGAATCCGTATATCACAAGTACATCACAAGAATATCACAATAGAAGCCATAGTACAATGCAATGCAATAATGTACGAAATGTGTATACAATGCATATGTTGTGTACACATGTACTCCGACGATGGAAAATCACATCTCGGTAGCACAAGCCATGGGGGACCCGCGAAGTACATGTACCTCACGGTTCAGGCAAAAACCTCGGCAACTGCTACCTCACGATTTCGGCAACAACCTCGGCAATCGCTATGCACATCCTCGATTCCGGGACAACCATCGAACATCGGTCCTCACGACACTCTCATCCAATTGAGCCCAGCTCATAACGGTGTTTCCTCAAGTATCATCAATGTGGCAACAGTATATCATGAAGGATGCGAACGCATGCAATGTTTGAGTTCAATGTCAATAATCAAATCAATATCACAAGTACCACGCATGGGCACACCAATAATATCATAAAAGGCTACACAATAAGCCATAATAGAACACTATCGTCGTATCAAACGTCAACATGTAAGATACTACAATATCATGGTCAAGATATATCAATAGTCCCCAATATCTACTATCTCCACATGGCATCAGGCCAACAACAATAGAACAAGATAAGTCACAACACAATGGGGTGGCTAACCCCAATCACACAACAGGGCCCAACCTAAGAAAATATCCAACCCAACTTCATACCCGAAGGTTTACATTCTTTATCCAACAATATCGTCAAAATATATGCTTCGCTAAACTGTTACACCTCAAAAAAAAAATCACGTCGTTTGCAATGTAAGTAAACTAACGTAAGCTCAGAGAGGTCATGGAACGCTTATAAGGTTAACGAATAATCTTAACAAGTGTTAAGTAAGTGTCTAAAGGTTCCGAGATCTAGCAAATCGAAGAAAATAAGTTTGTCAAAAATTTGGAAAAACGTTGGCAGAATTTTGGGTCAACTTTAAGGGGGTATATCTCCGGGTATATCAGGAGTTTTGAGGCGTTTCAAGAACCTAAATGAAGTTCGTCGAGTCTAGTTTAAAAAGGGACAAACCGTTCGTCAGTACGACATCGGAGTAGGGAGTTATGGGCGTTTTAAAATGGACAGTTAGAGGAATACGAACCTGGGCGGAAAATCCGGAAAGCTCAGTTAAAAGCCCACTTATGTGGTGACCCAGCCCAATCTGAGTTTGGCACCTATAAAAGGGCCTCTACACTTCATTTTATTCATTTTTCTTCAACTCCACAACCCTCTAGAAATCTCCTAACATCTCTACACCTCTCTAGAATCTCCCATACTTCTCTCTCCATTATAAGAGTGTTCTTGAAGGTTCTCCACCATTCCAAAATATTTTATACCATCACAAAAGAGGATCAAACTCCAAAACCCCAAGCTAATTCATGGAGAAGGATTGTTCTTGTCTCTACTTAATGTTGTAATGAATTTGGTCTTGGAAGAAGTTGAGTGGGGTGAAGTTCTTCTAGTGTTAGATATGTTCTCCATCCTATTTCTCATGATTAAGTTGATTTGAAGGTTTAGCAAGTCCTATAAAAGAAGAGAATCATAGTAGAGAAGTTGCAAAGTATTAAAGTGAAGATGATGACTATGGAATGAATTTGAAAGGAGATTTTGGATTAATTTGAGATTAAATTGAATAAAATTCTTTGATTATGGTATTGTGGATATTGTTATGGTTGATTGAGAAATTGGGAAAAACATCGCGTGGGATGTTTTATGGAGTATATTGGTGTTGATGATGATGTTGTTGATATTAGTGTTGCTATTGTTGTTGTTTTGTTAGTATTGTGATTTCGGACTAGTGATATAAATAGGGAAGATGCTGCCCAAATTTCGGCAGTTTTTAAAAGGAATTAATTTGAAGACTTAAGAGAAGTATATGACGATAAGTCTAACAACAGTATTAATTCTCTCGAATGTAGATTTACAAGCTCGGGAGGATAAGCGTTAAATAGTAGCATACCAAAAAGGTATGTTAAGGCTAGTCCCTTTCTTTCTAAAGGCATGATTGTTTTCTTATGAACTCATACATATTTTCCATGATATCCTTATTCCCAAAAGTTAGAAGTTCATGATTCTTAGAGTTTCTTATGATGCTGAAGATAAGTATGTTCCATGATGATAATGATGATGATGATTCCATTTTTTGGAGATTTCAAAGCTTATGGATTTGAAGCTATTATGAGATTATTGAGCTTATTTCATGATTTCCTTGATTTTATTCATTGTTGTCAATCTCACCTCATGATACTTGTTCCTTCGTGGTGAGATATAGCGATGATGATTGTTCCATAATATAAATCGGAGGTCACCGACCTTACGTCACTCCGAGAGAGTTGTAGCTTTTATTTAGGCTCTCATGCATGCTTTATATATATATATATATATATATATAAATATATATATATATATATATATATATATATATATATATATATATATATATATATATATATATGTGTGTGTGTGTGTGTGTGTGTGTGTGTGTATGATTACACCGGGCCTAGTTGGCCGGGCAGACACCACTACGGTGGGCGTAGTGGGCGGCTTATGGATAATGATAATAACACTGTGTCTATATGGCACAGGCAATCACCACTAGTGGGCGGCGTGAGATGATTACCCCGGACGCGGGCTAATGATTATGTTTTATACATGTATATTATATGAGAAATGTTTTATTTAAAGGTTAAGCATGCATGATATCTGCCTTGAGAGGCAGTCAAATGTACAGGCTATCTCTTTACCTCATGTTATGTTCCATGTCTCTTATTATGACATTATTCATGCCTTACATACTCATTACATTATTCGTACTGACGTCCTTTCTTATGGACGCTACGTTTATGCCCGCAGGTAGACATGTAGATGCGTCTAACCCCTAGGAGCTCCATCAGCGGCATTTTGGAAGCGCTCCAGTTGTTTCGGAGCAGCAGTTATTGGTACTACTCTTTTGTATATATACACTTGGGTATGGCAGAGTCTTGCCTTGTCCTTATGGATTCATTTATCTTATTTAGAGGCTCGTAGAAAGGCGTATGTATCTAGATGTTCCTTAACTTTTTCAGTTCTTATTGTTGTATAATATTTTGGTAAGCCTTGTTGGCATATATTTATGGGCATTACGGTTGATAACCGTACTAATTATGATATTCACAAGTTGTCTATATGGCCCACCTAGTAAAGATTATGAAATGTTAGACCAGAGGTACTCGGTAGGCTAGGACCGGGTACCTGTCGCGGTCCTCTAGTTGGGTCGTGACATAAACGAAGTCTCACCATAGGGTAAACCGTAACCTACCTGGAATGCCGAATAACAAAGTCTCCAATAATCAAACCTTGGTCTTCCCTTTCCTTTGAGCCTCGAGATAATGAAAGTCTAACCATATCCCAATCACGCAATTAGAATCAAGAAGAACATCAATCAAACCCTACTTCTATTCATAACTCAAATTCCTAACCTATGGAATAGGGTTTATGAACTAGAAAGGTGAAATTAGGAATCTAAAGATCACAACAAGAAATTAAAGCTCTAGGTGATCAATTCCCATCAATATCAAGCTAGAAGAACCAACAATTTCCTGAAATATTCTAGGAAAAACCCCCAAATTTGGGTATAAACCCTAACCTTAAATTCACAAATTAAGCCTTGGAAATGGAAGACTCAAGTTACAATAGCTAATACACATCAATATCAGGCCAACCCATTCTAAATCCACGAAATAAATAAAGTTTTACCATCATAAGATCATTAGAGAAGAAAACCCACAAAACCCTATTTTGTTCTTCCCATTTAAGAGAAATCTAGGCATGGATTATTGATTAGGATAAGCTAATGAATGATTTAGAAACAAGATGGATACCTTAGAGAAGAAATCAGTAGTAGCCCTCCAGAATCGCCTCATTAAACCTCAAAAACAAAATATGGGAAAATGGCTTAGTGTCTAAGGGTTTAACACATTACAAGGCCTTTGAGTCAGCAATTACCGCTTCTGCGGCATCGAGACCGCCACAGCGGTCCCGCTATGACTGTAACTCAGGCCGTCATAGCGGTCCCTCAATAAATCACATTGCCGCTACAGCGGCCCTTCTACGGCAACAGCGTCATCGCTGTAGCGGTCTTGGTGCCGCCATTGCATGCACCAAACACCAGGTCACATACTCAAATTTCATAACTTGCACCAGAAATCCGATTATCGCTAAGTAAGTCCTGCTCACATGGAATATACGCTACCCCCTCATAAAATGTGCTACGAACGCGTTCGTGGTCTCAGAATCTCCATCGGGGGCCGAGTCAACCCTCGAAACCTCTAAACAAGTAATCTAAACCAAGTCCCAGAACGCACCCGAGTGCATTGGGAACCGAACCGAATATGCACACCAGTTCTAACAAACAATCCGGACCTCTAAAAATCAATGAATTGTCGAAAAAGGTCCACTTACCCAAAAGTCAACTTTAAGTCAACCATTTTTCACTTATAGGCTAAATTTCCCAAAACTTACCCAAATCAACTTTGATGACCCCAAGAAGCGTGCTAATAGTCCCCGCATGTCAAATATGAGATAATAAAGCTCAAAAAAGATCAAAAGGGTCGGAAATGCCGCAACGGCCAAATGGGTCATTACATCAGATGCCAATTAAATAATCGCTCATCCTCGAGCGACAAGGAAGAGAACGGGGACAAATACATAAGCCCGCAACAACTAGGGATATTTGAACACATAACGGGCTTCTCCTACTATGAAAGATTCTCATCGAACAAAACTGAATCCAAACGAATGATATAGGTACCATCAGAATGGCACTTCTTCAATATAGAAACATGGAAAACTGGATGAACACCCGACAGACCTAGTGAAAACGAACTCGTAAAACACAAGATCAACACAACGGATCAACATTAACCCGACCCCTACATCTCGGGCTCACTTGCCCTCCTTCCCAAATCGTATGACACCCTTGTTGAGTGTAATATTCAGAAAAAACCTGATCGTTCACTTTACCAGTCACAACCCTCTAAACTTAGCTCAAGCTCCAATTCTCATATCTTCGTGTTTGAATTTCCCTCACAACTGATCCTCAAATAAATGAATTTTTTTTGCTCGAATTCTCTGATTTGATAAAACTGTAACTCTGAACGCGATCAATAGGCCCACAAACACTTCCCAAACCAACGCAATCCTTCGAAACATGGCCACAAACTATAGCCGATTCTGAACTGGGAAGATGTTTTGATTTCGCTAACCTTTCTTTCTCACTTGCGAAAACAATTTTTCGTATCGCGATTCCTTAGAAATACATGAACACACATACCAAAATTTTGAAACCATAACTTACTCTCGCCAGAAGAATCCTTGATTCATCTGAGATCCCTACGATATTCCATCAAAACTGATCTTACTGACAACCAACTTGGCTAGTTCTAAGTCTTCTTAAATCTTCAGATCACAATACCGAAGCCATACTACTAAATATCTCATCGAGCAGAGTCCGTCCGAACCCAACTGATCACTATAGGGACCTCTCGCACAAAAGTTCCTCCTTAAACCTATACTAAGCTCATTGTATACGATTATTCTGTCCAAGTAACTGTTCTCAGAAAGTATCATCAAATCCACAAGAAAACCCTAACATAGCTCGGTAAATTTTTCATACATCAAATCTTAGCCAAAACGCTTCGAATCCTTAGATATCTTCCTGGAAGTATAATGATAGACCTTTAAGCTAATCATAGACCTTTAAGCTTAACTCAAAAAATGCTGACCTTGAATGAATGCACAACTCTTGAATATCACCAATAGCCATTAGAACTGACTCCGAATTTCGAAACCAATCATAGTCATACCATGCATAACAAATCCTGTCTGTCACCCTCAACTCCACAAGATATCAACTTAGTATCGAAGAGCTATACTTTACGATTCCAATGTCCATGCTTCTCAACCGCTACCAGACACGCAAATCTGATACAACCCCAATCTTTTTGGCGCAAAACCTGAAGCCTCATATGATAATTGTTTAACCATCGAACCTCTCATTGCATAATCTCGCTGTGCCATAATGTTTTTTCGAAAGTATCCAATCTTACAACTGCCACTCTAAATCTCACACAATTTCTGTTACACCTTGGAAAATTTACCATTAATGTACAGTGAATAGGCTAACGAAGGTCACGACGTGTACGATGATTTGATAAGTAAGAAAATGCATGTGATAATCCTAATTGAGATTCAAGACATTTAACGAAAAGGAAGAAGGTTATCAAGGAAAGCAAAGGATATGTTACGTGTCGGGTAAGAATTATGAACGACAAGTTAATGATGGCTTAAAGATGTCTTGGAGAAGAGTGATAATGTTCCTTAGATTGGTATTGAGGTGTTAAACAAGTGTCAAGAAGGTTCCATAAGGATTGGAGATCAAACAGGTCGACGAGAATGAGTTTCGGACAACTGGGCATTATACGGCCAAACATACTGGCCGTATAAAACATACGGACCATATGTCTGGCCGTATGTCTTGCCCAGAATAAGGGTCCTCACTGGACCAGACATACGGCCCGTATAAAATGTACGGACCGTATGTTGGTCCGTATGTTCTGGTCGGGACAGATTTTAAAACGATATAAGGACCTCTCCCTCATTTAATTCATTTCATTTTCACTCCTCCACACTTCAAGAATTCTCTCCATTATTAATCCACAAGAAATCCATGATCAACTACATCAAACCCACAAAATCAAGTGTAGAAAACATATCAAAGTTTAGAAAACATATCAAAGTTCATCTAAGCCAAGAAATCCCAAAGGAAGTTAGCTAGGGTTTTTGTGCAAGAAGAGAATTCCCACTCAAGGTTTATTCTTCCATTATCTAAGGTGAGTTTTATGATCATTCCTTGTTGTTTAAGGTGTTGAAATTTAAAAACACTTGGATTGTAGAAAGATATAGAAAATGGGTCATAAATGTGGGAATAGTGACATTGTTAGGTAAAGGTTTGGATTGAGTCATGATTATTGGTATGTTGTGATAATAAGTACGCTACAAACGACATTTAGAACATGGAATAAGTATTATATGTGAGAAAATGCAATAATGAATTATGACCATGATTATGGAGAAATTGGAGTTAAATGGCGAAATGCGGATAATGTAGATGAATGATGATTGCTGCCTATGATACTGTAAATGTTGTTATGGTTGTTTGGGAGTTGAAATATGATATGGATAAAGTAGTAGAAACAAAGGAAATGCTGCCCAATTTTCTTTAGCTTTAGTAAGTACGTTTAAATAATCGATTAGCTAATGTTCATGCGACTTCTCTTGAAGGTAGAAACGTGGGCATTGAAGGAGAACAAGCAAGCGATAGAATAGTTAAACGAAGAAGGTATGTGAGGCTAGTCCTTTCTTTATATGGCATGAATCCGATGGCATGATTTTTCCTTCTTCTTCATGAATTCTCTATATCCCGGAAAACAAAGAGTCTATGTTCATTAATAGCTATATGAGATAAGAGATATGTTACGAGCCCAATAATGATGATGATGAGCTTGAGTCTAAAGATTCTAGAGTTCATGATATGACGTTCCTATAAATTTACTGATGTCGTTTATTGTATACACTCACCTTATCTACTACTACTTATAAATGTCCATAATGGAATCGGGGGTTCACGACCTTATGTCACCTCGATAAAGTATAGCTATCTTTGAATTGTTAAACATGCATTATGATGAGTACATGTTGATGATATTACATCGTGCCTATATGGCACAGGCAGACACACCACTGCAGTGGGCATCTTACACCCCGGACGCGGGAGGCCTGGACGCCGGTTATTGATTATCACACCGTACCTATATGGTCCGGCAGCTTAATGATTATCACACCGTACCTATATGGACGGGCAGCTTATACATTTATGCATACATGATATGATGATGATTATGAAGTAAGCCAGCATGCATTATTTCTTTTATAAGTGACAGTCAGATACAATTGCTCCTTATTTGATGCTTCCTTTATCTCACTGATGTATTGTTATTTCTTATGCCTGTCATACTCAGTACAATGTTCGTACTGACGTCCGTTTTGTTTGGACGCTGTGTTCATGCCCACAGGTAGACATGGAGGTGGTCTTGATCTATACTCGTAGGAGCTTGTAGCTGATTTGAGAGGACTCCATTGTTCGGGAGGTGCTGTTGATTATTCTTTTGTGTACATACGTATATTTTGGGCACGACGGGGTCCTGTCCCGTCCCTATGTCTAGCATTCTAGTAGAGGCTCGTAGATACGCAGGTGTGGGTTATATGGTCTCACGATGTTACTACTATATATATATTGTCATTTTGATAGCCGAAAGGCTTATATATATAAAAGTATCTATGTTCTCAAATGAAAAATGATTTTATTATGATTTGAGTATAAATTTGATAAAAGAACGCTTAATGAGTATGATGAGTAGTAGAGTGAGTGGTGCTGGTGGTTAGCCCCGGGTAACCATCACGGCCCCTAGTCAGGTCGTGACAAAAGTGGTATCAGAGCAGTTCAGTCCTAGGAAGTCTCTACGAGTCGTATCTAGTAGAGTCTTGTTTATGGTGTGTTGCGCGCCACACTAATAAACAAGAGGCTACAGGGCATTTAGGAAAAATGACCATCTTTCATCTTAAGAAATCGTGCGATAGAGCTGTATTGTAACATTTTCTCCTCCCTAATAGTGTGCTATGATTTCAGAAATGCCGCCAAAGGGAAAAGCTACAGCCGCCCAGAAGGGCAAGACTACGATGAAAAGGCGGGTGGAAAGGGAGCCTCCGATGCATGTAGAAGAGGGCGAATCACATAATGAGGCCCCATCTAATACTTCCTCCACCCCGCCTAATGTAGAAGAACAAGGAGGAGCTTCAGCTCCAATTCTTCCACCGGTTGCTTCGGGTCAACAAGTGACCGAGGCCATTTATCTATTGACACAGTTGGTTGCCGCCCAGGAACAGCGGCAGAATGTTAGTTCAAGTGATCGGGCAGCTAGTACCAGAGCCCGTGATTTTATGAGTTTGAACCCTCCGGAGTTTTTTGGGTCAAAGCCGGATGAAGACCCGCAAAGTTTTGTTGATGAGATGCTGAGAACATTGAGGATTATTCATGCCTCCGAAACTGAATATGTGGAGTTGGCATCTTATAGACTTCGAAATGTGGCGGTATTGTGGTACAATAATTGGCTAGCATCAAGATAAGAATATGCACCTCCTCCCGTGTGGCAAGAATTTGTAGATGCTTTCATCTGCTACTATTTGCCACCTGAGGTCCGCCGAGCTAGAGCGGATAGGTTCTTAAATCTAAAGCAAGGAGATATGAGTGCTCGGGAATATAGCCTTCAGTTTAATTCATTGGCTAGATATTCTCCGACTATGGTGGTCGATATGGAAGATAGGGTACACATATTTTTGAGTGGCTTGGGGCCACATTTGTTCAAGGATTGTTTGACGGCTTCGTTGCAAGATAGGATGTATATTTCCCGAATACGAGACTATGCCCAGAATCTAGAAGGACAACAACCTCCGCAAAGGGGTGATCGTGATGTTGATAGAAAGCAAAGCAAGAGGGCCAGATCTATAGGGGCAGGCAGTGATTATAAAGGGGGATCAAGGCAGACACATTCTAGACACTCAGGCCAGTCGATGACTAGTGCACCTCCTCGATTTACGGGTAGGAGATTTGATCGCTCCTTTCGTTTAGGACGGGGTCAGACTTCGAGGGCCTCAGATTCTCAGTTTGGGGGAGATTATAGCCAGAGGAGACCCCCAGTACCGCAATGCAGCCAGTGCGGTAGGTTACTTTTTGGACGGTATCGCTAGGGTTCGGATGCTTGCTATGCCTGTGGCCGGCTTGGGCATATGATGCCAGATTGCCCGTCGATGAGGGGAAAAGTTGGGGTTCAGCCCACAGGATTAGTGGTTGGTTCATCTTCAGTGTGCCCGGTAGGGCAGACTCCCCAGATTTCAGCAGGTCGAGGTAGAGGAAGAGGGGGAGCATCTACTTCAGGTGCCACTCAGCCCCGTGTGTATGCTTTAGCCAGACGACAGGATCTTGAGTCCTCCCCGGATGTGGTTACAGGTACATTATCCATATTTTCTCATGATGTGTATACATTGATAGATTCGTGTTCTACCTTGTCTTATATTACTCCGTATGTCGCTATTTATATTGGGGTGAAACCTGATCCAATTAAACCTTTTGAGGTATCTACTCCGGTTGGTGATCCCGTGATAACTAGACAAGTGTATAAAAATTATGTACTTGTGATATGCAATCTCCAGACCGAAGCTGATTTAATTAAGCTGGAAATGCTAGATTTTGACGTGATTATGGGTATGGATTGGTTGGCTTCATGTTGTGCCAATGTTGATTGCCGAATGAAAGTAGTTCGATTTCAATTTCCGGCAATTTCCAGGAGAGCCCGTACTTGAATGAAAGGGTAATACAGCATCTCCAAAAGGTAGGTTTATTTCCTACCTTAAGGCAAGAAAGATGATAGCTAAAGCCTATATTTATCACTTAGTCCGAGTACATGACACCAAAGCAAAGTCGCCAAATTTTCAATCCATTCCGGTAGTGAATGAATTTCCAGATGTATTTCTAGATGAACTTCCAGGCCTTCCTCCAAAAAGAGAGATTGATTTCCCCATTGATGTGTTGCCGGACACCAAGCCTATTTCTATTCCTCCTTATCGAATGGCTCCGGCAGAATTGAAAGAGCTAAAGGCACAGTTGAAATATTTGCTTGAGAAGGGGTTTATTAGACCCAGTTCATCACCGTGGGGAGCACCAGTCTTGTTCGTGAGAAAGAAAGATGGTTCCCTACGAATGTGCATCGATTATAGGCAATTGAACAAGGTGACGATAAAGAACAAATATCCTCTCCCGAGGATTGATGATTTATTTGATCAACTACAGGGTGCCAAATGGTTTTCTAAAATAGACTTGAGGTCAGGTTATCATCAAGTGAGAGTTAGAGAAGATGATATTCCCAAAACAGCCTTCAGAACAAGATATGGCCACTATGAGTTCCGAGTGATGTCGTTTGGGTTGAATAATGCTCCGGCAGTGTTCATGAATTTGATGAATAATGTATTCAGACCCCTCTTGGATTTCTTTATAATACTATTCATTGACGATATTCTGGTGTATTCTCGCACAGAATCAGAACATGCTGATCTCTTACGTATTGTCCTTGGAATTCTTCGAACTCAAGAATTGTATGCGAAATTTTCAAAGTGCGAGTTTTGGTTGAATTCTGTGACATTTCTGGGCCACGTTATTTCAGATGAAGGTATTCGAGTTGATACTCAGAAATTTGAAGCTGTGAAGACTTGTCCAAGGCCTACAACGCCTACAGAGGTTCGTAGTTTTCTGGGTTTGGCAAGTTACTACAAAAGATTCGTAGAGGGATTTTCCTCTATTTCAGTCCCATTGACAAAGCTAACCCAGAAGCAGTTAAATTTCAGTGGAATGATGCCATTGAATGTAGCTTCCAAGTGTTGAAGGACAGATTAACCTCAGCTCCAGTCTTAACACTTCCAGAAGGGCCAGATGGTTATGTTGTGTACTGTGATCCTTCCGGTGTTGGGTTAGGATGTGTGTTAATGCAGCAAGGTAGAGTCATTGCATATTCTTCGAGACAGCTGCGGAAACATGAAAAGAACTACCCAACCCACGATCTCGAATTGGCTGTAGTCATTCATGCATTAAAAATGTGGAGACATTACTTGTATGGTGTGCATGTCGATATTTATACAGATCACAAGAGTCTTCAGTACATTTTCAAACAAAAGGAGTTGAATATGAGACAGAGGCGGTGGTTAGAACTATTAAAAGATTATGATGTGAGCATTTTGTACCACCCCGGAAAAGCAAATGTAGTAGCCGATGCGCTTAGCCGCCGATCAATGGGAAGTCTATGCGAAGTTCCTCCGAAAAATAAAGAATTAATTCATAAGCTCCACCAACTAGCTAATCTTGGAGTACGTGTGATTGATTCAAGTAGTACAAGGATTAGTATTAATGATCCCACAGTTTCGTCCCTGAACAAGGAAGTGAAAGAGCGTCAGTATGAAGATCCTCATTTGTGCCATTACAGGGACACATCTCATGAAAAAGAGAAGTCCCTATTCAAAATTTCTGTGGATGGAATTCTTAGATACCGAGGCAGGCTATGTGTGTCAAATGTCGCAGAATTGTGCCGCTGAATTCTAGAAGAAGCCCATTATTCTCGGTATTCTATTCACCCAGGTGCAACAAAGACGTATCATGATCTCAAACTGATATATTGGTGGGATGGCATGAAGAGTGACATAGCGGAATTTGTAGCTCAATGTCCCAATTGCCAGCAAGTGAAAATCAAACATCAAAAGCCAGGAGGATTATTGCAAGCACTGGAAATTCCTACTTAGAAATGGGAAGTGATCAACATGGATTTTATTGTGGGGTTACCTCATTCTCGGGGCAAGTATGATGCTATATGGGTGATTGTGGATAGATTAACAAAAGCAGCTCACTTTCTTCCCGTCAAAACCATATATTCAGCGGAAGACTATGCAAAGTTGTATCTCAAAGAAATTGTGTGACTCCATGGTATACCGGTATCCATTATCACAGATAGAGGAGCGCAATTTACAGTCAAGTTCTAGATGTCTTTTCAAGAAGGCTTAGGTACTCAAGTGACGCTTAGCACGGCATTTCATCCGCAGACTGATGGGCAAGCCGAACGTACCATTCAGACTTTGGAAGATATGCTACGGGCATGCATACTAGATTTTGATGGTAGTTGGGATGATCACCTACCTCTGATTGAGTTCGCATATAACAATAGCTACCATTCAAGTATCCAAATGGCTCTGTATGAAGCTTTATATGGAAGGAAGTGCAGGTCCCAATTCGATGGTTTGAAACAGGAGAAGTACAGTTGATAGGCCCTGAATTGATTCAGCAAGCGGTAGAAAAAGTCAAGGTGATCTGAGATCGATTGTTGACAGCCCAGAGTCGCCAAAAATCTTATGCGGATAACCGCCGGCGAGACTTGGAATTTCAGGTTGATGATTGGGTATTTTTAAAGGTGCCACCAATGAAAGGAGTGATGAGATTTGGTAAGAAATGAAAGATAATTCCTCGATACATTGGACCTTATAAAATTATCCGTAAGGTGGGACATGTAGCCTACGAATTGGACTTGCCTTCAGAGCTTGAATCAGTCCATCCAGTTTTTCATGTCTCGATGCTCCGCAAGTGTGTTGGGGATCCTACGAGGATTGTTCCAATTGATGATGTTTAAGGGACAGAAAAGCTAGCATATGAAGAAGTGCCCATTGCCATCTTAGACAGGCAAGTACGAAGACTTCGAAATAAGGAAGTAGCTTGTTACACCTAGGAAATGTCCCCGTACATGTATAAGGAATAGAACGACAAGGGTATGAGTGTGGGGTGTTCTACTAAGCAAGGGGTGATGATTCGTGAATTTTTGGAAATGGAAAAGTTGTAGAATTGCATGCAGCCCAGTGGTCGTATAGTGATTTACGGCCCGTAAAGTGATTTACGGACCGTAAACCACCATCGTCCTCCAGCCTTTCAAGTTTCAACTTTCTGTTAAGTGGTGAAATGCTTAAATACGACTTGGAATACGGCCCGTAAACTGGTTTACGGACCGTAAACCTCGATCGTAAACTGCCATGTTCTTCAGCCAGCTTCTCTGTTTTGGACATGCTTAAAGACGACCACATAATACGGCTCGTAAACCAGTTTACGGCTCGTAAACTGTGGTTTACGACCACTGTTCACCTCGACTGGAACTCATTAAAGACCAGATTTTGAATTAATAAAGGGGACCAAGGCTTCATTTTATTTCATTATGCATCTACACCATTCAAGAACACTCTAGAAGCTCTCCAAATATTCATCCACAAAATTCAAGAGATCAAAGGGGAACCAAGATCATCAACATCTAATTCATGAAAGCAAGTGCATGAGACTCTATTGGAAGTCATATTCTTCAAGAAATCTCAAAAGGGTTGAAATAGGGTTTTGGTATAAAAAGAGTATTGTTGCTCAAGGCTTGTTCCACGATCATCCAAGGTATGTTTCATGACTATACCATATGGTTCAAGGTATTGGAAGGCTTAGATACTTGAAATGTATAAGAACATAGAAAATGGGCCTTGTATGGGTAAATAGTGGCACAATTGAATAGTAGTTGAATGGAGTCATGAATGTTGATAAGCTACGGTTGTGAATATGTTATAAATAACGTCTAGACCATGAAATAAGTATTATATATGAGAAAACGTGATAACAAGCTATAACCATGAATGTGGAGAAATTGGAGGAAAATGGTAGATTTTTCTTAAAGTGTATAAGTGATGATTGTTGAAAGTAATATTGTGAGTGTCGTTACGAATGTATGAGAGTGGAAATGAAACATGGGGAAAGTATTAGAAATGAAGGGAGTGCTACCCAATTTTCCTTAGAAATAGTAGTCCGTTCTTGTAATTACTTAGCTAACGACGACATGAATTCTCTTGAAGGTATACGAGTGCATTAGAGGAGAACGAGCAAGCAATAAGAATTGTAAACGTCGAAGGTATGTGAGGCTATTCCCTTTCTTTCAAAGGCATGATCCCTAGCTTACGATTTCATAAATGCTCCCATCTTTTCCTTGCTATCAAAGGTTAAATAATCTAAGATTCCGAAGCACGATTTCCTTCTCGATATTTCATAAATGTTTTCCAAAGTACTCCTATTTTCCAAACCAAAGGTTGCGATTATGTGAGCGTTATGATAACGACCGTGGATATTGTTTTCAATAACAATGATGATGTCAAAAGTGAAAGTATCATTATGCTGACCATGATGAGAGCAAATCTTATGTTTAAAAGTTTCAAGTTTACGATTTCAAGGACTATATGAGAACGTTGAGCTATTTACTGATTTCTCAATTTATTCATGGATGGTGACTTTATTTCTAAATCTTCCAAAGTATATGAATGGATGCCTTATGAAGTTCATGATTTTATTCTATGCTTTCTTTTAATTCTATTCTTCATTGATAGTCTCGCCTTATAATAATTGCTCCTTCAAGGCGAGACAAAGCGACGATGATTACTCCATAACACAATCGGAGGCTTTCGACCTTACGTCACTCCAACGTACTTACAACTTTTCCTTGGGCTCTCCAGCATGCCATGTATATTATGTATGTATTATATATGATATGAAAATGTTTTCAGGGGAAAGGGGGAAAGGTGAGGCACTATAGACGCATAGCTACCTGTACAACTGGCATATCATGATTCCATCCCGGACGCGGGATGCCCGGACGCGGGATATATGGGTTATGGATCGGGCCGTACGTTCCTCGGCACTAACTTATTATATTTATGGATCGGACCGTACGTTGCTCGGCACTAACTTATTATATTTATGGATCGGGTCGTACGTTCCTCGGCACTAACTTATTATATTTATGGATCGGGCCGTACGTTCCTCGGCACTAACATATGATGACATATGGATCGGGCTGCGCGTTCCGCAGCAATTTACTATATGATGCTTTATGAGTATGCATGCATGGATCCGCCTTAAGAGGCAAGCAGTTATCGATTATCTCCTTGTACTTACTTTATTTTCTTATTCTTACTTTATTTCTTGATGTATGCCTCACATACTCAGTACAATGTTCGTACTGACATCCTTTTCTTTGGATGTTGTGTTCATGCCCACAGGTAGACGGGAAAGCGGTCCAGACTGATAGGAGTCACTAGCCGATCCGAAGAGCACTCCATCTTCCGGAGGTGCTAGTTGGTTGTTCCTTTTGTGTATATATTTGTATGTCACTCAATAGAGGCTCATAGATGCACGATGTGGGTTGTGTGGTTCCACAACATGGGTAGTACGCATGTGTATAAGTATATTGAAATATGTTTTTGTATCAACGCGTTATATTTTTGTAATGAAAAGCAAATCCTCTTTTTAAAGTTAACCGGTAATAGATGAATGATTGTTAAATGGGTTAGGTAAATGATAGTACGAGCGGTGCTCGGTGGTTAGTCCCGGGTACTCGTCGCGGCCCCTAGCCGGGTCGTGACATAGCTTCAGTCAAAGTCTTGTGGTGAAACAACAACCGAGAAGAAATGACTTCGGAAGCGGAAGATAACATGAAATCCACATATTCGCACTTATTCCAACCCCCAGGAGAGATTCAAGATAAAGCACTAGCATTATGAGGTATGTATGCTTTCTTTTCATGTTTTTGGTCGTGTGTAGCCATAAATGTGTTGATATTGTGTTGTAGCAATGTGAGATAATATTATTACGGGTTGTTGTGACAGGATGGTAGTGCCAAATTATAGGGGAAACTCTGGCGAAATTTTCGTAGAATCCCCGAGTGTCAAACATTCGAGGACGAATGTTCCAAAAGGGGGGGGGGGGGGGGGAAGGGAGAATGTTACACCTTGGAAAATTTTCCGTTAATATACAGTGAATAGGATAACAAAGGGTACGACGTGTACAATGATTTGATAAGTACGAAAATGCATGTGATAATCCTAATTGAGATTCAACACATTTAACGAAAAGGAAGAAGGTTATCAAGGAAAGCAAAGGATATGTTACGTGTCGGGTAAGAATTATGAACGAAAAGTTAATGATGGCTTAAAGATGTCTTGGAGAAGAGTGATAATGTTCCTTAGATTGGTATTGAGGTGTTAAACAAGTGTCAAGAAGGTTCCATAAGGATTGGAGATCAAACAAGTCGACGAGAATGAGTTTCAGACAACTGGGCATTATACGGCCAAACATACTGGCCGTATAAAACATACGGACCGTATGTCCAGCCGTATGTCTTGCCCAGAATAAGGGTCCTCACTGGACCAGACATACGGCCCGTATAAAATGTACGGATCGTATGTTGGTCTGTATGTTCTGGTCGGGACAGATTTTAAAACGATATAAGGACCTCTCCCTCATTTAATTCATTTCATTTTCACTCCTCCACACTTCAAGAATTCTCTCCATAATTCATCCACAAGAAATCAAGATAAATCCATGATCAACTACATCAAACCCACAAAATCAAGTGTAGAAAACATATCAAAGTTCATCTAAGCCAAGAAATCCCAAAGGAAGTGAGCTAGGGTTTTTGTGCAACAAGAGAATTCCCACTCAAGGTTTATTCTTCCATTTTCTAAGGTTAGTTTTATGACCATTCCTTGTTGTTTAAGGTGTTGAAAGTTAAAAACACTTGGATTGTAGAAAGATATAGAAAATGGGTCATAAATGTGGGAATAGTGACATTGTTGGGTAAAGGTTTGGATTGAGTCATGATTATTGGTATGTTGTGTTAATAAGTACGCTACAAACGACATTTAGAACATGGAATAAGTATTATATGTGAGAAAATGCAATAATGAATTATGACCATGATTGTGGAGAAATTGGAGTGAAATGGCGAAATGCGGATAATGTAGATGAATGATGATTGTTGCCTATGATACTGTAAATGTTGTTTGGGAGTTGAAATATGATATGGAGAAAGTAGTAGAAACAAAGGAAATGCTGCCCAATTTTCTTTAGCTTTAGTAACTACGTTTAAATAATCGATTAGCTAATGTTCATGCGACTTCTCTTGAAGTTAGAAACGTGGGCATTGAAGGAGAACAAGCAAGCGATAGAATAGTTAAACGAAGAAGGTATGTGAGGGTAGTCCTTTCTTTCTATGGCATGAATCCGATGGCATGATTTTTCCTTCTTCTTCATGAATTCTCTATATCCCGGAAAACTAAGAGTCTATGTTCATGAATAACTATATGAGATAAGAGATATGTTACGAGCCCAATAATGATGATGATGAGCTTGAGTCTAAAGATTCTAGAGTTCATGATATGACGTTCCTATAAAGTTAATGATGTCGTTTATTGTATACGCTCACCTTATCTACTACTTCCTTCAAGGTGAGGCAGAATACTTATAAATGTCCATAATGGAATTGGGGGTTCACGACCTTATGTCACCTCGATAAAGTATAGCTATCTTTGAGCTGTTAAACATGCATTATGATGAGTACATGTTGATGATATTACATCGTGCCTATATGGCACAGGCAGACACACCACTGCAGTGGGCAGCTTACACCCCGGACGCAGGAGGCCTGAACGCAGGTTATTGATTATCACACCGTACCTATATGGCCAGGCAGCTTAATGATTATCACACCGTACCTATATGGACGGGCAGCTTATACATTTATGCATACATGATATGATGATGATTATGAAGTAAGCCAGCATGCATTATTTCTTTTACAAGTGACAGTCAGATACAGTTGCTCCTTATTTGATGCTTCATTTATCTCACTGATGTATTGTTATTTCTTATGCCTGTCATACTCAGTACAATGTTCGTACTGACGTCCGTTTTCTTTGGACGTTGTGTTCATGCCCACAGGTAGACATGGAGGTGGTCTTGATCTAGACTCGTAGGAGCTTGTAGCTGATTTGAGAGGACTCCATTGTTCAGGAGGTGTTTTTGATTATTCTTTTGTGTACATACGTATATTTTGGGCACGACGGGGTCCTGTCCCGTCCCTATGTCTAGCATTCTAGTAGAGGCTCGTAGATACGCAGGTGTGGGTTATATGGTCTCACGATGTTACTACTATATATATGTTGTCATTTTGATAGCCGAAAGGCTTATGTATATAAAAGTATCTATGTTCTCAAACGAAAGATTATTTTATTATGATTTGAGTATGAATTTGATAAAAGAACGCTTAATGAGTATGATGAGTAGTAGAGTGAGTGGTGCTCGGTGGTTAGCCCCGGGTACCCGTCACCGCCCCTAGTCGGGTCGTGACAATTTCCCCAAGTCCTTAATATCCAAAAGCGCTTACCCAAAATGTCCAGTCAATATTACTTGCAATCATATTGTATTACCACGAGTAAGGTCCCACCCCGAAATATAACTCTAGCCTCACATGATAGGAATTCCACAATTTTTTCTCTTACCGCACGCTAACTCATCCATTGTAGAATGGTACGAACTTCTCCAACGGTGTACCCTAAGAAACTTCTTAGAAATCTCAACATGTCGATTCACTGAAAAATGCTTATCACTAGCTGCCGATCACAAATCTCATAGAATTTTCCTCATATCACTTAGTCCATTTATGTAGACTTCCTTAAGCTCACGCACAATCACACCTCATCTGAATATGAAAGACAATGATGCCACCATCTAAATAGACTTTAAGTAATCCCAAGATGTACCTCATTCTAGCTGACCCTCGATCAACTATACCTTTTCTTGACTCTTCAATTCCTCAATTTATATCAGTTCACTTATACCGCCATCGTCTGACCATTACTCAAACCCACTCAGTAGTCTTATCATATAACCATAAGTCTTGTACACTAACTGAATCACACTTGGAGATAATAGTAGGCCACAAACTTTATCTATTCTAGTTTCCTTAACGCTTACCACTCTAAACTGAACACTCTCTAAATCCCGCGTATCGCATAACAGTCTTACTAATATCCTCATGTATCTCACTGAAGCATCCTTGCCTGAATTGCCATACTCACTTTTTGAAATGTTATCCTGAACTTAAATCAATTAACCCATCATCGATCTACTGTTTCAAGTACCCATGTTTGCTAATCCCTCACTCAAATCCTTATCGTTATTATTCCTCGAAGAATCACCTCTTACCTCAATTATTGAATCTGAATACCTCTAACCACTCGCATGACTATCCCTTTTTATTCAACCACCTAAGCCGAGTAATAACACCACTAGTAGAGGAATCTAGCCATTTTTTACACAATGAATATAAGGTTCCCAACCTTAGTCCACCACTGACCTCTATTAGTCTATGACATAACCAAACATACCAGCTCATCCATAAACTCTCAAGCCCACCCTACACTGTACAATCGCAACTAATCTCTCACATCACTAACTCTTGTTTCAACGATTTTCTTTCTACCCTTAACCTCAAAGACACCAATCAACCTCATCGGTCACACCCCTTACTATACATCATGGTATAATGTCCCCGCAGTCCAACACGACTCAAGTACCCATATGGCATTTCAAATCACATTTATCACTATCAACCAACAACTACTCAAATCCCCCCGATCCTCTAAACTAATCATCCATCTAAGCCAAACGAACCACAAAACGATATCAATATTTCTCCTCAACTCTAAGTGAAACAACCAGTAACACCTCAAGTCGTTAACTCATCGCTTACGCATATTTGAAGTCAGTTCCATCAGTCGATTACTAACTCCTCAGAAGTCTACAACTCAGTCAATTTACCGATCAAACGATGTGCCCATAGCATTCTCTTAATAACACAGTAGTCCTTAACGTCAACGAGCTTATTTCAAGAATACTTTTAGCACCAATCATAACCCTTATCCTGACAGTCATATCAGATACCAATTTTTCCCTTCCTAATCTCACGAAAGGTACTCATGTCTAAGATGTTCTATGAAGTCTCACTTCGCTACACGCTTTCCACAAAAGTCTTCCTTCATGTCCTTATTGTCAACTTTTTTTCTTTATTACATGTGGTAACAATACGTTTGCCCAATTCGATGGTCATTACTGAACTTACGCTTGTTCTCATATACCAATGTCTAATACTCTACTGCTGCTAAATTGTCGACCCTCCATGTGTACACCAGTGTCACGCACACCATCATTAAGCCTTGGCGAAGCTGAAGTCAAACCGATCATATCATCGAACTACCCACTATTATTAAGCCATCAATGCACTTTGTCAGTTTTAAGCAACCCAACGCTAAAACATGGAGACCCTGTAACCCTCTGAACTATCTTTCCCATTTCTCACGAACTCTCACAATAAATGAGTCTAATTGCAACTCCACACAATCGAATCCTTAGGCAATAACTAGAGACTGATCTTGATCATGTTTCCGAATCAGAATAACACATCTCGCACCCAAACCACAACATATCATAGATCAACCATTCACATAAGAATTTAAGAACAAGTGTCCACTCTCTGTGGGTGATTAAGATAAGAAAGTTCTGATACCAATTGGAATCGACTAGATACCAATTTGAATGAAGTCGCATGAGAGAATGAAAGAATTGGAAGTTTCCGAAATATATTATAGCCTCTCGCAGATAAATACCGAGCTCATCATACCGATCCACAAGACTGTACTAGACACGCTCTTGTATTATAGACCGGGTAACCTAGGGCTTTGATACCAATTTTTCATGAACCAACTTCACTAAATCGTACGGGCACCTACCTTTCCCACCTTGATAGACGAACCCTTAACTCCACATACACAGTTAATAGGAAATAGCGAAAGCCTCACAAATATAATATAACAAAGCGAAAACAATAGAAATATACCCCAGTACTTGGTGTAATCATACAAGAGTATCTAACTAAATACTACAAGCCTGAATAATAAGTATACATCAATAGTCTAAAAAATATTTCTTAGAACGAAAATAATGACATAGTAGATATAGCAGTCTTTGGGCTGCGTACGTTTATATGTTGACACTATAAGACTCAATTCAGCAAATCCTCAAAACAGTCAACCACTAGGAGTAGAAGTCGATATCTCCTGATACTCTGCATTCATAAAAGAATGCAGCAAGTGCGGGTCAGTACAAACAACAAGTACTAGTAGGTATCATAGGCCGACTAAGTTTAGCTAACACATATCAAGTCAATAAAATAAGATAAACAGGTAAATCAACAAGGTATAAATCATACACCAGCCAGAACCCAAGTACACGTCATCACTTATGTTTATCATCTAAACCCAAATGTGTCAAGTTTCAAAATACTCGGTCAGAATATGTATATCACAAGTACATCACAAGAATATCACAATAGAAGCCATAGTATAATGCAATGCATATGCGGTGTACACATGTACTCTGATGATGGAACATCACACCTTGGTAGCAGAAGCCATGGGGGACCTGTGAAGTCCATGTACCTCACGGTTCAGGCAAAAACCTCGGTAACTGCTACCTCACGATTTCGGCAACAACCTCGGCAATTGCTATGCACATCCTCGATTCCGGGACAATCATCGAACATCGGTCCTCACGACACTCTCATCCAACTGAGCCCAGCTCATAACAGTGTTTCCTCAAGTATCATTAATGTGGCAACAATATATCATCAAGGATGCGAACGCGTGCAATGTATGAGTTCAATGTCAATAATCAAATCAATATTACAAGTATCACGCATTTGGCACATAAATAATATCATAAAAAGGCTACATAATAAGCCATAATAGAACACTATCCTCGTATCAAACGTCAATAGGTAAGATACGACAATATCATGGTCAAGATATATCAATAGTCCCCAATATCTACTATCTCCACGTGGCATCAGGCTAACAGCAATAGAACAAGGTAAGTCAAGTCACAACGGCGTGGCTAACCCCAATCACATAACAGGGCCTAACCTAAGACAATATCCAACCCAACTTCATACCCGAAGGTTTACATTCTTTCTCTAAAAATATCATCAAAATATATGCTTCGCTAAACGAAGTCTCACCAAAGGGTAAACCGTAACCTACCTGGAAGGCCGAATAACAAAGTCTCCAATAATCAAACCCTGGTCTTCCCTTTCCTTTGAGCCTCAAGATAATGAAAGTCTAACCATATCCCAATCACGCAATTAGAATCAAGAAGAACATCAATCAAACTCTACTCTATTCATGACTCAAATTCCCAACCTATGGAATAGGGTTTATGAACTCGAAAGGTGAAATTAGGAATCTAAAGATCACAACAAGAAATTAAAGCTCTAGGTGATCAATTCCCATCAATATCAAGATAGAAGAACCAACAATTTTTTGAAATTCGGATTCTAGGAAAAACCCCCAAATTTGGGTATAAACCCTAACCTTAAATTCACAAATTAAGCCTTGGAAATGGAAGACTCAAGTTACAATAGCTAATACACATCAATATCAGGCTAACCCATGCTAAATCCACGAAATAAATAAGGTTTTATCATCATAAGATCATTAGAGAAGAAAACCCACAAAACCCCCTTTTGTTCTTACCATTTAAGAGAAATCTAGGCATGGATTCTTGATTAGGATAAGCCAATGAATGATTTAGAGACAAGACGGATACCTTAGAGAAGAAATCAGTGATAACCCTCCAAAATCGCCTCTTTAAGCCTCAAAAACAAAATATGGGAAAATGACTTAGTGTTTAAGGTTTTAGCACGTTAAAAGGCCTTTTAGTCAGCAGTTACCACTTTTGCGGCGTTAGGACCACCACAATAGTCCCACTATGACTGTAGCTCAGGCTGTCACAGTGGTCCCTCAACAAATCACATTGCCATTATAGCGGCCCATCTGCCTCAGCGGTACCGCTATAGCGGTTCTGGTGCCGCCATAGTGGGCAGCAGACACCATGTCACATACTCAAATTTCATAACTTGCACCCGAATCCGATTATCGCTCGGTTAGACCTGC